>NC_059346.1:3747500-3950000 GCF_019703515.2 Myxocyprinus asiaticus | reverse complement strand
ATTTAATTCATTTACTCACCCTCATGCCATCCCAGATGTGTATGACTTTCTTTCTTCTGCAGAACACAATATTCTTTAGAAGAATATCTCAGCTCTGTAGGTCAATATATTGCAAGTCAAAGGGTCCAAAACTTTAAAGTTCAAAAAAGCACATACAAGCAGCATAAACGTAATCCATAAGACTCCAGTGGTTAAATCCATGTCTTCAGAAGCGATTTGATAGGTGTGGGTGAGAAACAGATCAATACTTAAGTCCTTTTTCACTGTAAATCTCCACTTTCACTTTCACTTCCACACTTTTCTTCTTTTGTTTTTTGTGATTCGTATTATTCGTGCATATTGCCACCTACTGGGCAGGGAGGAGCATTTATAATAAAAAAGGTTTTAAATATTGATCTGTTTCTCACCCACACCTATCATATCCCTTCTGAAGACATGGATTAAACCACTGGATTAATTTTATTCTGCATTTATGTGCTTTTTTGAGCTTCAGTGTGCTTTTTTAAAATATTATATAATATTTGCAAAAGATATTCTTTTAAAATGTAGGGCACTGTTACCTGATTTTGCGTCTGTTTGTCTGTTTCTACTTGTGTTTGTGGAGTTTCTCCTGTCCTACAGCTGATCTTTTCGCATGGTTTCTATGGAAGTGTTCACACTTACCGTCAGAGCATCTGCTCTCCAAAACTCTGTTTGCTTTGTAAGTTGATTCACCTCATTCTGAAGGGACTTGTTTTCAGCTAAGCACCTGCTTACCCTTTACCTTAGGTCACATTACTCATAGTATTTCCTTTCAGAAATGTACTATGAAATTTTCACCCATGGCATATACACATTTACATTTACTTGCATATAACCATTTTTACATAATGCAACAAACAAAATCATTGGGTTATTGAAATGTAAAGTGTTTTACAGTAATTTAAGCTGTACAGATATAAATGTTTTTGAGTTTTCTGTTTGGATGAACTAACATCTAGTGTAAGTGTCTACACAATCTATGAAAGTTCTGGGAAGTCATTTTTTTTTTTCACCCAAGAACTTCTTTCAGTCTGCAAAATTCAACCACTCTTAGCTCATCCTTCATCAGGTTCCAACATCTCAACAATCTGCCAGTGCTGCCATGGAAACGTGCCGCTTTGACAATGGCCCATGCACTGTTTGGCTCTTTTGTTGTCTGGTCCGCCTGTAGAGTCAGGGTAAGAGTGTTAGTTTAGTTCCAATATTTACCCTTAAAGCTAAGAGAAAGTTGGCTCTCGGTTTTCAGTGCTCAAATATTCCAGGTTGAAGATTCTTCAGGTTAATAACAGGTCGAATAGATTTATTTTGCGACAATGACCAGCACCACTAACTAGCACAACTATGCAGGAAATCAGTTGCCCAGGACAATGTTCAATTATACAGTTTAGTGGTTATTATACAAAAATATCTGACTGCACAATATGCGATTGACCAGTTAGAATCAAGTAATCCAGGAATCTTTGTAATCAACCTTGTTGGATTTATGATGCACATTTTTGCTCTTTGGAAACAATAATCTCATTTTCAGGGGAATTTAAAACACATCACTTTTAAATTTACCTTTTTAGGCATCTGAGCCATAATTAATAAGCTGGATATTTTGCAGACTCAGTAAACATTCCAGCCCTTAAATCTAATAATCTAAGGATTACCACGGCTAGTTAAAACTCAAACAAACACCTAGTTTGCACACCCAAAAGTCTATAAAATGGTGGGAAAACACACACTTGCTAATCCACCATCGCTCTCAGATGTGGCTAAAGCCTTCTCTAAGAGCGATTGATCAAGGTCGAGGTGAGGCACTTGAGTCTTGCCATAATCTCACAGCTGGGTCACCGACGTAAACCCCCACCCACAGATTAAGGAGACCATGTTAAATAGCCTCCAAAGCAGAGCTCCTTTACAAACTCTTTTCACACGCTCAAGGGCCTCCTCTCCAAAACGCCCCATAGTACTGTTTGTTTAGTCTCACTGGGACAGAGCGCGAGGGTCAGGGGTAATTCAAAACCCGACTATGAGCCTTATTCAGCCTTGGGCACAGAGACTCACCCCTAGGTTTGGGTGTCGATGCGGTAACCACATGGTTGGTAAACTAACGCTCTATTCCAAAACCTCGTGAGTTGCCTACGTAGACAGCATTTTAAGGCATCATAGGCAATGCTCCCGATGCAAAAACTGTGTCAAAAGGTATCTATCAATCGATCGTGAGTTGAGACTCCTGTGCGCTTTGAGTTGGCAGCTGTCCCATAGCTGTGACGTGCTGTATTTTGACCGAAATTAAGACATCCCATATTTAAGCGGCAAAACGGATGGGCAAAATGCCCTTGACATCGTACAAAATGTTCTGTGTTGAAGGCATCGTGCCCCATCTTGAATCGCCAAAATGCTCAAGGGGATATCAGACAGTCGCTCCGTGAGTTCAGTCTCCTGAGCGCTTAAGGGTGCCAACTGTTGCGTATGAGCCAGGACATCCCCTATTTTGTCCAAAATGATATGTCACGTATTTAAGCAGCGAAATGGATGGGCGAAATGCCCTTAATATCGTACAAAATGTTCTGTATTGAAGGCATCGTGCCCTGTCTTGAAGCGGCAGAATGCTCAATAGGATATCGTTTAGATGCACCATGAGTTCAGTCTTGTCAGTGCTCTGGGTTGGCAACTGTCCCATAGCCGTGACATGCTGTATTTTGACTGAAATTAAGACATCCCGTATTTAAGCGGCAAAATAGATGGGCGAAATGCCCTTAATATCTAGCAAAACGTCCTGTATTGAAGGCATCATGCCCCGTCTTGAAACGGTGAAATGCTCAAGGGGATATCAGACAGATGCTCCGTGAGTCCAGTCTCCTAAACGCTTAAGGATGCCAACAGTCACTTATGAGCTGGGACATCCCTTATTTTGCCAGAAATGATACATCACGTATTTAAGCCGCAAAACGGACTGACAGAATGTTCTAAACATCTGTACTGCTAAACATTTGAGGGGAAGCACTCAAAATGCTTAGCATGACACAATTAGTTGCTGCCAAAGTGCCAGATGAGGAGACAGGGTCATTAAAGTGCTACAGATTGTGATGGTTTTAACATTTTCTGAAGAAAAGATGAATTCTGTGTGCACATGCAAATCTCAGCGTTACTGTCATGCTGTCATGGTGTTGTGGGTGTTTTTTTATGCATACCTATGTGGTTGCTAGGGTGTTGTGGCTGCTTGCTATTTGGTTGCTTACTGGCCTCTCTGTGATATTTTGGTTTCTGGATATGGCATGGGATTCCCTTCAACCATTGGTTACCCTGTTAATCAGTCTATGGGACTTTTTTATCATCACGTTTTATTTTCAAGTTTGCTTACGCTTGTTTTAACAAACGACACTATTAATGCAAAAGTTAAAAAGCTGCTTATTGAAACAGAAGTTTTGTGCATGAATGGGCCCATGATGCCCAAAACTGCTATCTAGCTAGACTGCTAACTAAGTTTTGAAACCCACCCAAAAAGAAGCCAGGAAAATGGGCTCCATTGAAGCCTGTGGTGAGATCTGGCTTTGATAATACAGCCCCATACTGCACAGATGATGTGGCCAGGGTTTCATCTACCTACACACTGGACTTCTGAAAGACAATTTTAAGATCATGAGCTTAAAATCTGCTCTGGTCTGCAAGAATGTACCCTCTAATCAACTTCTATTTCCTAATAGACAGCATAAATGCTAAAAATAAAGGTTGCTATGAGAGTTTTACAGCCTAAGCCTATTAGAAGACCATATACATACTAGCGCCACATACCACCCAAGAGGGCTTCGCTTATCCTTTGTTAGTTTATGATACAATCAAATGAACACTCATCTGACTAATCTTTACCGTAACATCAAGAACGCTAAACAGCCAAAAAGTTTCTTCCATAAGGTTTTGCATAAAGAACCTTAATTTCTAAGAGTTTAAAGTAAGTGTAGCACAGTATTGTATGCGTGTGTGTGTGTGTGTGTGTGTGTGTGTGTGTGTGTGTGTGTGTGTCACCTTTTGTGTATCTGCTCCATTATTCGCTCATACTCTGTTTGCTGTTGTGGTAGAGCTGAGCAAACTCTATCCTGAATAGAGCTGCCAAATTCAGGAAAAGCAGCTGTCCAAACACACACACACACACACACACACACACACTCACTCTGTGTACCTGCTGTATTCACACTCTCTTCCTTACACACACTCACACAAACGCATACACACATTCTCTTTCTCGTCTTTGATTACATCAGTGTTCCCTACCTATCCTTTGCTAGCATTTATTTTAAAGGGATCATATTCTACACTTCTGGAGCTTTAGTTAGTCTTCATGGTTTTAATCTAAAATCTTAATGGTTTCAATGGAATATTTAGGGTTGATTTTCTTTATGCAAAATATAATTTAATAACACATTTTCACACGATTCACTCAAACTAGTTTTTTTGGTTCTGTACCATTAACACATCAATATTTAAATGACCTCTGTTAGATAATCAGCTAACCCCAGACAGCACGCGTACATCACCCAGATGTCAGTTTGATGTGTGTGTTTACAACTGGAAGATGTATTTTTGTAGGTTGTTAACTCATCTTCAATACATCTTTAAGACATTTCCATTTCCTACATATTCAGCAGATGTCTTTGAGATGTTTAGTATTTAGAATGTCTGTAAGCCTGTTTTTTTTTTTTTTTTATTTTAAAGATGTTCATCAGATAATTCAAACGTGATGCTTTCCAGATTAAACGCGGAGACGTACGTGTGCCATCTGGGACAATAGTATGATATGTCACTTTCTTGCCAGATGTAAATATATTTGTTGGAATATGATAGAAATAGATCTGAAAGACAAAAGATACCTCGACGTGATTCCTTTCCGCTTCTCTATGTTTACGTTTTGATCTTAATCAGGATTTATGCATCTCTGTGGGCGATCAGCATGCTAATATCTCTTGA
This sequence comes from Myxocyprinus asiaticus, assembly GCF_019703515.2. Lineage (NCBI taxonomy): Eukaryota > Metazoa > Chordata > Actinopteri > Cypriniformes > Catostomidae > Myxocyprinus > Myxocyprinus asiaticus. Next base: position 3,945,029 of record NC_059346.1, on the reverse strand, counting down.
GCAGTGAGCGAGGTGTTGTATTCGGGCAGGGGTTTAGTTTACTCTGGGGCCCTGCGCAAATACACGCTCCATTTACTACAGCGATTAGCCACCCGCAATGACCAGCCGCGCAGTACGCAACTCCCTGCGTCTTTAACCTCAGTCTAATTAGCCACATTTAGTGCTAATTTACACAACCACTGTAGTAAAATTGAAGCATAATAATTAACCTATGAGGTTAATTCTGTTCAGAGTGGTTTTTGAGATATTACATAGATCATCAGGCTATTATAACACATACAAGTACTTGTAATTGATTACATTTGACATTGTTGTCATGAAGCAGTTCATACTTATTTGATCACTTACTACATCTGATCCAGATAACCTTAACTAAGACCTTCGATTGTATATTTCTCAAGTATTATAAAGGTTCCATTTCCAACATTTGACATATCCGTGACCTTTAAGTTCTTACGAATTTTATAGTGGAGAATGAATGTGGCTTTTTGCCTTTGATAGGATCAAAAAGCAGTGAAGTGTGGTGAAATCTGCTGTGTGTGTGGACTACAAGGTATTTTCCATACAGTGCCCTCAGAAGAAAGCAGCAGAGTTTAATGACATCTTTAACTCTTTTGTAGTGCACATGGGTCTATATGGATGTGGAAGGAGCGGTCGGAAAAATTAAACACTCTTTCTCTCTCTCACACACACACACACACACACACACACACACACACACACTAGAAGCCTGCAAGTCCATAATGGCATCAAAGGGCATTTAAAAAAGAATGGTTAAAAAAGAATATAATTGCTTTCAAATGATACACACGTTACAGTCGGATACATCTGTCTGCAATGACCAACAGATTTGAGCAGGACACCAGCATTTTGAATAGAAAATTACAAATGAGATTGTTCTCATAGACAGCAAGTCTAAAGGAAAGAAATCTCACATGTGTCTCCTCTAGAGTTTCAGAAGGAACCTCAAAAGTGTCTTACGCTGTGCTGAGATTTGCAAAGATAAAATTTTAGGAGAGACAAAGTTGATACTTGCATAAAACATAACAAAGAACTCCATAAAACATCCCAAACTATGAAAGAGCAACACTGCAAACATAAATAAATACATAATTTCCTTTTAATTTGTTGTCTTGTTTTCCGGTAAATATATCGAAACTTCCATTAAAAAAAAAGAGAGAGAGAAATTTACTTGAGAATAAAAATTGCAGAAGATATCATTTCTAGTTTTGAGAGAATTTTTGCACAATTTTGTGAGGTTTATGCTTAAAACAATCAATATATATATATATATATATATATAAATTCTTTCTTTATTTTTTTGTCTTACCCCTTTGGCAAACAGTTTTGTCTACATTTCACTATACATTTTGTAAGATTTCTTTAAAAGGACATTTTAAGGACATTTAGATGGATTTATTTATTATTTTATTTTTATTTTTATTTATTCTTTTGCATTGAACCACTAAGCAATTAAAATTTTCCTTTGGGCTCAAAGGAAAGAAAAAAACACATGAGATGCCTTTAATTGTCTCAGTTGTTTCTCCGAGACAACAGTGAGATTAAACAGAGAACAAACTGAGACTTATGTAAAATTATCCTGCTTCTCAAATATTTGTCCTAAGAATTTCACTCACATTTCCTTCTAGAGTTTCAGGACAGATCTCAAAAATGTCTCAAAGATTTGCCAAGATACCCAAGTCTATGCTCAAAAGTCAGGAGATTTTAATATAACCTCAAACATTTCTCATCAAACTCTCCAAGACCACATTGTCTTTCCTCTAGGGACATTATAAGGTAAAAAGAATTAAATCCTCTCATCCACACCTCTCTTCTGCAACACATCATTCTTTCCTCTTTCATACATTTCCTTCCTTTTTCTTTTGATGATTCTTGATAATCTCATGCGTTGAGAATTCTGTTTCCTCTCGCTGTCACTTTGCATTATTCTGGTGTTTGTAATTCCCGTAATCCTTTCGGAGATCTTCCTTTCTTCTGTTGTGCAAAAGATCTAATCTCGTCTTTTTCATTCACTCTTTGTTGACAGGACTACAGCAGCTTCTTTGTTCTCTGTCAGAACGGCCACGCGTGACACTTGCATCGGTGCAATCTTGTTTTAGGTTTGAGATGAGAGTTTCAGCATTTAGTTGCATTTTGGAGTGTTGCTGCATCAGGTTTTTCCTTTTCTTTTATGTCTAAATGTGTGTGTGAGTGTGAAAAGAGCTTGTTTTAAGTGACGCTTGCACTGTGCAGTGGTTGAAACTAATCCTTCTTTAATACCATTAAGAGGATCTTAAAGCAGAGAAAGTCTTCACGCTCAGTCAATCATGCTTAAAACCTTAAAATCTGTGATCTTCAGAGTGTGTATGAGATCAATTGATGTTTGTATGTGTGTCTGTATGGGATATTATCCTGTATATCCTTCTAGCTGTAGTTATTTGCTATAGATCAGATCTGTAACAAACACAAACGTAAAATTTTCAAGCGTTTGTCGCCACTAAAGTTGTTCCATGCAGCCACATCTGAACGGGGGTATGAAGAATCACCAAACATCTCTCCAAACACAAAACACCCAGACTGTGAGAGAGCCTAAGACGAGAGATTACTTCTCAAAACATCTCTTCATATCCTCTTAAGTGTTTAAGAAACATGAAGACATCTTGAGTGTCAGTACTGGGTGAGAAAATATACAGTGCTGAAAAAAAGTATTTGCCCCCATCCTGATTTCTTCTGTTTTTGTGTATATCTCGTACTAAACTGTTTCAGAAATTCAAGCGAAATCTAACATAAAACAAAGGCAAATGGAGTAAACACAAAATACAGTTTTTCAATTATAATGTTATTTATTGAAGCAAAAAAGTTATCCAATACCAACTGGGCCTGTGTGAAAACCCTAACCCTAACCCATCAATAAAGGTCACTGTTCATGACTCCACTATCAGAAAGACATTGGGCAAAAGTGCCATCCACGGAAGAGCGGCGAGGCGAAAACCACTGCTAACCTAGAAGAACATTAAGGTAGTCTGAATTTTGCCAAAACACACCTTGATGATCCTCAAACCTTTTGGGAGAATATTCTGTGGACTGATGAGTCAAAAGTGGAGCCATTTGGAAGACAGGGGTCCCGTTACATCTGGCGTAAATCAAACACAGAATTCCACAAAAAGAACATCATACCTACGGTCAAGCATGGTGGTGGTAGTGTGATGGTGTGGGGATGCTTTGCTGCTTCATGGCGACTTGCAATAATTGAGGGAAACATGAATTCTGCTCTCTACCAGAAAACTCTATAGGAGAACGTCCGGTCATCAGTCCGTGAGTTGAAGCTCAAGCGCAACTGGATTATGCAGCAAGACAGTGATCCAAAGCATAGGAGTAAGAATCAGAATCAGAATCAGAATCAGAATGAGCTTTATTGCCAAGTGTTCTCACATACACAAGGAATTTTTTTTTGGGTGATAGGAGAAACAAGTGCACACAGAACATTACAGTGAGACAGAATATAAAAAAAGGTAAGAGTATAAATAGACATACAAATAATAGGACATATAACAGAATGGCGTATGTACATGTGCAAGTGGTAATGTATGTGCAAGGTAGGGGTATGTACATTTACATTTACATTTATTCATTTGGCAGATGCTTTTATCCAAAGCGACTTACAAAAGAGGAAAACATAAGCGAATCATCTTAAGGAGACAGTGGTATGAAAAGTGCTGTATTACAAAGTTTCATTAGCATCAGAATAGTATTCCAAACAGAATAAAGTGCAACAGGATTTTTTAAATTTTTTTTTTAATGACTAGTTAAGTGCTCATGGAAAAGATGTGTTTTTAGTCGTTTTTTGAAGACAGAGAGTGAGTCAGCTTCACGGATGGAGTTGGGAAGGTCATTCCACCAACGTGGTATGATGAAGCTGAAAGTCCGGGAAAGTGTTTTGGTGACTCTTTGTGTTGGTACAACAAGGTGCCACTCATTAGCCGACCGCAGGCTTCTAGTGGGTGCGTGGCTCTGCATAAATGATTTTAGGTATGCTGGAGCAGACCCAGTGACTGTTCTGTATGCCAGCATCAGAGCCTTGAATTTTATACGTGCATCAACCGGCAGCCAGTGGAGAGAGACAAGGAGTGGTGTAACATGTGCTCTCTTTGGTTCATTAAAGACCAGACGTGCTGCTGCATTCTGGATCATTTGCAGGGGTCTAATTGCGCATGCAGGGAGGTCTGCAATGAGAGCGTTACAGTAGTCCAGTCTAGTTATGACAAGTGACTGAACAAGCAGTTGTGTGGCATGTTCAGAGAGGAAGGGTCTTATCTTCCTGATATTGTAGAGTGTAAATCTACATGATCTTGCGGTCTTTGAGATGTGGTCTGTGAAATTTAGTCTGTTGTCGATGGTTACCCCTAGATTTCTGACCGATTTGGAAGGCGTTACTGTAGTTGCACCCAGCTGTATGTAAATATGTGAAATTACATATGTACATGAGATATGTATTTACATTATTTCACTATGGGGGAGCCCTGAGGCAGTTTGATTGTTCATGAGGAAAATGGCCTGAGGGTAAAAACTGTTCTTGTGCCTGGATGTCCTGGCACTCAGTGCTCTGTAGCGCCAGCCAGAGGGTAACAGTTCAAAGAGGGAGTGGGCAGGGTATGTTGGGTCCAGAGTGATTCTACATGCATGTTTCCTCACACTGGAGACGTACAGGTCTTGGACGGTGGGCAGGAGGGGCACCAATAATCCTCTCAGCTGTCCTGACTGTCCGTTGTAGTTTCCTTCTGTCTGACTTGGTGGCTGAACCAAACCAGACAGTTATAGATGTACACAGGACAGACTCAATGATGGCTGAGTAGAACTCTGTCAGCAGCTCCTGTGGCAGGTTTAACTTCCTCAGCTGGTGAAGGAAGTATAACCTCTGCTGAGCCTTCCACCTCTGAATGGCTCAGAAGAAGCAAAATTAAAGTTTTGGAGTGGCCTAGTCAAAGTCCTGACTTGAACCCGATTGAGATGCTGTGGCAGGACCTTAAACGGGCAGTTCATGCTCGAAAACCCTCCAATGTGACTGAACTAAAGCAGTTCTGCAAAGAAGAGTGGGCCAAAATCCCACCACAGCGTTGTGAAAGACTGATCTCCAGTTTTCGGAAGCATTTGGTTGCAGTTGTTGCTGCTAAAGGTGGCACAACCAGCTGTTAAGTTTAAGGGGGCAGTTAGTTTTTCACATTTTTACTTTTTGATCACCAACTGACTGTAAATCACAGAAACGATTTTAAAAGAGACATTACGAAATGAAAATGGAGTGCTAGGGTCTCGTTTTCGGACTCAGAATACACGGAACAAGCCAAAAGGAAACTTTACTTGTATAATGTATATTGTCGTACGTGTACAAATATTTATTGGTCACATTTTCAAATTAAAATCTACAAGCTCTTGAGTTTCGCAACACTTTAGCTTCTAACAGACATCATACTGGTGGGGGTACTGGTCTGTAACCATGCTGTAACACGGAGAATGTTGTGGAAACATTTCGTGGAAACGTTTAAGCAAAATCAGAGTTGACGTCATTAAATGCAATGTAAATATAACTACTGCATATCACAGTTCCACTAAAGCGATGGTGACACCACGATCACGACACCTCAGGACCAACTGCAACCAAATAAGGTACATTTCCTTCAGAGTACGGGGTCACAAGACACAGCACGCAGTAAAAGACTAGACTGAATCTAGCCTCTTAATGGCAGCTGTTTATTTAGTAAAAGGATCGCTGTGCTTTAGTTCTTCACCACTACACAATCACTGGCGAGTGTAAATCTGAATTTTTACTAGCCAGTGGTTAATAACAGACATATTTTAGTAAAATAGTGTGACATTCTGGCGCATATGCGAGTGATGTACTCGCAGTGTAGAGGGCTGTCACTACAGATAGTTTGATCTATTGAAATCCCTGACTTTTGGAGCTTCTTGGCAAATCTGAGCACAGTTTGAGACATAGTTGAGATCTTTTCTGAAACTCAACATCATATAGAGATCATATATGGGGGTCTATGAGAAGCAGGAGATTTGAAGCAAAAGTCTCCATTCGATTTCCATTGAATCTCATTGCTGTCTACGAGAAACAATTGAGCTATTAAAGAAATCTCATTTGTGACCTTTTTCCCCCCAGAAGGATATTTTACTGCTCAGAGGTTGCTCTTTCATAGCGCAGGAGTATCTTGGCAAATCTGAGCATAGTTTGAGACATTGTTGAGACACATATGAGATGATTCTCCATTTGTTCTCCATTGAATTTAATTGCTGTCTTAGAGAAACAATCGAGCAATTGAAGGGATCTCATTTGTGATTTTTCATTCCTGTGGGTCTCTCTCTGTTCTGAATATTGATTTCTCTGTCTAGTACTCTTGTGTGCTCTATCACCTAATGATACCTTCATGTCTTGAGGCTTATTAAAAATCTCTTTCAAAGTCATCGTCAGGAAAACATGGCACCGCTGGGGCATCCGGTGTCAGTCGTGCATTGATCTGTGCAGCTGTGATATTTATAGATAAATGTTATTGGTCTGGGAGATGGCACAGCTCTAAGGGAAGATCTGCGCAATGCAGAAAAATTACTGAGATTTGTAGCTCACATCAGGGGGTTTGAGTATTTGCCATTTCACATCGTATTTCAAGTTATTAATATATAATATCCTGTAGTTTCATGTCATGTAGAAATCAATTCCATTGTGGATGTAATTGTTAATGAAAATAATTGTAGTTATGTAATCTGAAAATGAAGATTTTTGCTCCTTAATTCAGTTTATGCCAAAGTATTTGCTCACCTACAATACTTTTAACTGCTATGTCTGAAATGTCGTGCATAGTAAAATCAGGTATGTTTAATAGGAGAGTAAAAAGGATCAATTTTGATTTTCAAATTGTCTTATTTTTGTCTCCGCTTCTCCTCAGGTTGTTTGCCACCAAATGCAGCGGCTGTCTGGAGAAGATCGCTCCCACAGAGTTTGTGATGCGTGCGCTGGAGAGTGTGTACCATCTGGGCTGTTTCTGCTGCTGTGTGTGTGAGCGGCAGCTGTGTAAAGGAGATGAGTTTGTGTTGAAGGAGGGACAACTGCTGTGCAAGAACGACTACGAGAGAGAGAAAGACTTATTGCATTCTGTCAGTCCAGACATGTCTGACTCAGGTGAGAACTCTCCTCATTCTTTTCTAGAGTTTTCTCATCTCATTATTTCTCATCTCATTTCATCTCTTCTCTTCTCGTCTTTTTTTGTCACTTCTGTTCTCATCTCATCTCGTCTGATCTCCTCTCTTTTAGTCTTTTCTCTTATCTTTGCATATTCTCTTCTGGTCTTGTCTTTTCTCGTCTCATCACATATCTTTTCTTAACTGTTTTTTTTCTTCATCTCGGCTCTTCCCATCTCTTGTCGCCTCCTCTCTTCTCTTCTCTTAAATTCTCTTCTCGTCTTTTTTTGTCTCGTCTCATCTCTTCTCATCTTGTGTTTTTTGTTCTCATCTTTTCTCGTCTTGTCTCATCCTTTCTAATGTTGTCTCATCTCTTCTCGTCTCATCTCCCGTCTTCTGTTCTGTTCTCATCACATCTTTTCTTGTCTCCTCTTCTCCTCTCATCTGTTCTCCTCTCATCTCTTCTTGTTTCGTCTCGTCTCGTCTCATCTCTTCTCTTCTTGTCTTGTCTCTCCTCGTCTCTTGTTCTATTCTGATCTCATCTTTTCTAGTCTTCTCTTCTCTTTTCTCTTCTCGTTTCATCTCGTCTCTTTTGATCTTGTCTCATCTCTTCTCGTATTTTCTCGTCACTTCTGTCATCATCTAGTCTCATCTCCTCTCTTTAAGTCTTTTCTTTTCTCTTTGCATGTTCTCTTTTTGTCTTTTTTCATCTCTTGTTTCGTCTCATCTCTTCTCATCTTGTCTCTTTTGTTATTGTCTTTTCTCGTCTCATCTCATCTAACCTTGTCTCATCTCTTCTCGTCTCATCTCCTGTCTTCTGTTTTGTTCTCTTCTCATCTATTTTTTTCTGGTCTCCTCTTCTCATCTCATCTGTTCTCTTCTCATCTCTTCTTGTTTTGTCTCGTCTCTTCTATTTTCTTCTCATCTTGTCTCTTCTCTTCTCTTCTGTTCTCTTGTCATCTCTTCTCATAATTTCTCATCTCGTCTCTTCTTGTCTCTTCTCATCACTTCTTGTCTTTGCTGGTCTCGTCTCCTCTCTTCTAGTCATCTCTCATCTCTTTACATCTCATCCTTTCTGTTATCTTCTCTTTTTGTCTCATCCCTTCTTTTCTCTTCTTGTCTCGTCTCTTGTTCTATTCTGATCTAATCTTTTTTAGTCTTTTCTTCTCTTCTCTTATCTTTTCTCTTCTCGTTTCATCTCGTCTCTTCTGTTCGTCTCATCTCTTCTCTTCTCATATTTTCTCGTCACTTCTGTCATCATCTAGTCTCAACTCCTCTCTTTAAGTCTTTTCTTTTCTCTTTGCATGTTCTCTTTTTGTCTTTTTTCGTCTCTTGTTTTATCTCATCTCTTCTCATCTTGTCTCTTTTGTTATTGTCTTTTCTCGTCTCGTCTCATCTCATCTCCTGTCTTCTGTTCTGTTCTCTTCTCATCGCATCTTTTAATGCCTCTTCTATTCTTTTTTTTGTCTCCTCTCCTCTTCTCGTCTCGTCTCATCTTTCTCTTCTCGTTATTTTTCATCTTGTCTCTTCTTGTCTCTTCTCGACTTTCTCATCTTGTCTCTTTTGTTCTCATCTCGTCTCCTCTCTTCTTGTCTTGTCTCTTCGCATCTCATCTCATCTCTTCTCTTCTGTTCTCTTGTCTCATCTCTTTTTGTCTCGCCTCATCTCTTCTTGTCTCGTCTCTTGTTCATTTCTCATCTCATGCTTTTTAGTCTTTTATCATCTTGTTTCATCTTGTCTCTTCTCTTCTCTTCTCGTCACTTCTCCTGTTCTCTTCCCCTTTTTTTGTCTGTTTTCGTCTCGTCTTGTCTCTTCTCTTCTCTTCTCGTCTCATCTCATCTCATCTCATCTCATCTCATCTCTTGTTCTATTCTCGTCCCATGGTGTTTAATCTTTTGTCATCTTGTTTCATCTAGTTTCATCTCTTCTCTCATCTTTTCTCATCACTTCTGTTCTCTTCTCTTCTCATCTTTTCTCGTCACTTCTCTTTTTTATCTGTTCCCTTCTCTTCTTGTCTCGTCTCTTGTTCTATTCTAATCTTATATTTTCTAGTCTTTTCTCATCTCATCTTTTCTCTTCTCACTTCATCTCTTCTATTCTTGTCTCATCTCTTCTCTTCTCATCTTTTCTTGTCACTTCTGTTCTCATCTCATCTCGTCGTATCTCCTCTCTTTTAGTCTTTTCTCTTCTCTTTGCATGTTCTCTTCTGTTCTTGTCTTGTCTTTTCTCATCTCGTCTCTTCTCATATCATCTCTTGTCATCCCTTTTAGTCTTTTCTTTCTCTTCTCATCTCTTCTTGTTTCGTCTCATCTCTTCTGTTCTGTTTTCTTTTGTTTTTGTCTCATCTTTTATATATTGTCTTTTTTTCTTCACTTCTATTCTCATCTTCTCTCATCTCGTCACATCTCTTTTCTAGTCTTTTCTCATCTCTTCTCGTCTGTTCTCCTCTCATCTCGTCACCTCTCTTCTTGTCTCTTCTCATGTTTTCATCTTTTCTCATTTTGTCTCATCTCTTCTAATCTCATCTCTTGTCTTCTGTTCTTGTCTCTTCTCATCTTTTCTCAACTCCTCTCTTCTAGTCTTTTCTCGTCTTTACTCTTTTGTTCTCATCTCATCTCCTCTCTTCTAATCTTGTCTCTTCTCATCTCTTCTTTTCTCGTCTCTTGCTCTATTCTCATCTCATCTTTTTTAGTCTTTTCTCTTCTCTTTTCATCTCTTCTGTTCTTGTCTCATCTCTTCACTTCTGTTCTCATCTCATCTTTTCTTTTTTAGTCTTTTCTCATCTCTTCTCTTCTCTTCTGTTCTCTTCTCATCTTGTCTCTTCTCCATAAAAAGGCAATAAAATCAAACTTGTTTTATTTCTAGATAAAAGTGAGGATGAAGACCTGGATGTGAAGCCAGATAAAGGAGCAGGAGGTCAGGGCAAATGCAGTGATGACAGCAAAGACCCCCGCAGACCCAAAAGACCTCGCACTATTCTCACCACCCAGCAACGACGAGCATTCAAAGCTTCCTTTGAAGTCTCCTCTAAACCCTGCCGAAAGGTAAAACCTTCATTCAGAAAAAATAATAACTTTTATTTAAAGTAATACAACCTAATAATCTGCAAAGTGGACAAGACTTTATGCTGACAATCGAATATCTAAGTATTCAAGACTACTTCAGATCGATCAAAGAGGATATTTAATGTTGTCCTCTCTATTGTTTCAGGTCAGGGAGACACTGGCTGCTGATACCGGTCTCAGTGTTAGAGTCGTCCAAGTTTGGTTTCAGAATCAGCGAGCTAAGGTGAGGATTACAGAGAGATTAACTGGAAAACTCTAAACCTAAGTAACTCTATGATATGGTTCAATATCTTGGGTAAATCATTGATTATTTTAAGAATGTATACATTTTTTTATCAATTCAGTTCTATTCAAATGGCTTTATTGGCATGACTGTAAATGATACAGTATCTCTTACCCCTTTTTTTCCGGACAGATGAAGAAGTTGGCACGTCGACAGCAGCAACAACAAGAGCAGCAGAACACACAGAGACTCGGACAAGGTAAGAGACTTCAAAAAATAGTTTAAGCTATTTTCAGCAGGGTCACTTCTATAATTAGTTTTGAGTTTTTATTTGTTTTCTCATACTTCTACTATATACTCCAAAGTTGAAGACAAGTCTGTGGATGTGCCTAGCCCATCAAATGTTTCGGATAGGCTTGTTCTGGATTTGTAGTTTCTGACCATGCTTCTAAAAAGACCAGTTTACAACAACATGGATTTCCATGCTGGTCCAAGCTGGTTTATGCTGGTTTGGCACTGACGCAATGGAGTCAGAGCCACAAGTGTCACCATGTTCAAGTTCAAATCTAAGGATTATAATTATAAAACTCATCTTGATTATTTGCTACAGACATGATCTCCAACCGAATGGAGAATCTGATGAACTCCTACACGCCGTTGGCTCCGCCTTCACACCATCAGTTGATCTCCATGGATACAAATGGTTACAGCACAGACCCGTTTCAGCAGGGCCTCACTCCTCCACAGATGCCTGGAGATCACATGAATCCATACGGTGAGCAGCGTATGAACACTTAATATATTATACACGTATTCCCATGTATGTGATCTTAACCATTCGCTCCACAAGTCTCTATAGTAATATTATGAAAGGAAAACATGTGTTCTGTTACATTTCTTTGGAATTTTATTGAACAGAAGTGGCTGCTAATGCCATGTATGGGCCCAATAAAAATAAATGTCCAATAAAACTGTCTTCGCTCTTATGTAACAGTGTCAAATAGTTTTGAGAAGCCTATAAAATTACACTATAATATCACATATAGCACTCCCATGAAGGTAAGCATCAATCCGCTGCCTGAGACACAAGAGATTGCGCATTGATTGTATTGTGTCCTGCTGAGAGTTGACCCAAATGAGTAGTTTATAGAACATTTTATAAACAATTACAGCTCTGAAAAGCAGTTAAGATGGTCAATTCTACTAGTGTGTGATCATATTTCTATGGCTTACTGTAAACTGTGTCCTTTGGGTTTTTAAAGCAACAGTTCATCCAGAACTGAAAACACATATGACTTAGTTTCTTATGTGGAACACAACCGGATATGTTTCAATGAACATAAAATAAATGACTTTTATGACATAAAAGTATCATAAAATTAGTTCACGTGACTCGTGCGCTTCACAAGCGCTTTGAGAAAAGTGCGTTTAAATTGTTCACACTAAAACTTTGAAAGTAAGAAAATTATGACAGAATTTTCAATTTTGGGTCATTTCATTAGACAAGCTCTTTGTACATGGCATGAAAATAATTGTCTTAACCCAGTATGGTATGCATTATGTTCTAACAATTGAGTATTTTATCCCATTTGAACTTCTGACATAAAATAGCTCTAATAAAAGGGAAGCATTGCCATATGGCAACCCTGTATGATCCAAAAACTTGTTTATATTTATTTAATTAATGGATGTATTTTACACTTTACACTTTTAACTCCTACAAAATAAAATTAAGTGAATCTTTATCATGCATTCTTCAGTATTGTTGATAATTGATTTTATAGCATATTTTGTCTTCACTGTTGTCATTTGTGCACTCTTCTTGCCCTCTCCATAAAATATTGCCACATTCTTTTTTGTCTGAAAAGAAGAAATGCAAATAATAATTGTGTTATTCATGCATAAATGCAAATATATTATAGTAAACACTTTAAAATAAATGAATAAGTGCAATAACATAACAGATGCCACTATCTATGCAAAATTCCCAAAGAGAAAATGCATTAATGCAGTTCCATTGATATTCTCAGTTTCTGTAAAATTGTTAGATAAAGTCGATCAGTTAAAAACAACAACTAATGACTTATCAAAGATGCAGCAAAAAAAAAAAAAAAAAAAAAATCATGATGTTAAAGAAACATATCGAAATGTGTTTACAAGAGCAATCTGTCTCGGCTGTAAGGGTGACCCCAGGAAAATCATTTGGAGACCAAATATCATGTGGCTTAAAAACAGCATATTATTGGTTACTTTAAATACTGCCCTTTTATTTCCAACTTTTTCTGAAAGAAAATAAATTGTTGCCATATGGCTACACTATACATAAGTATTTTTTTCTTGTGTATATGTGTATATATATATCATTCAAACAAGATATATTTACTTGAGAGGCGAAATAGTGCAAGATAATAACTTGTTTTCAAATATTTTTTTTGTGTTTTAAGAAAAAAAAAAAAATGGGGTCAAATATAATCAAGATTATTCTCTGAAAACAAGACAGTATCTTATGTAGTTTTGCTTCTCCAGTAAATTAATCTTGTTTTAAGGATGTTTAGATATTTTTAGTGTAAAACATGTCAGAAATACTGATTAAGAACATTTTTATTTTAGCAGTCGGTGTGATGGATGATGTATCAAAAGCATCTGTTTGTTCAGTGGGTTCACTATAGAACATCTTAACAATGCCATTGACACCAATCAAAAAACCTTGGCAAATATGAGGAAAATTGTCAAGCCAAAAACGCCATCATTGTGGTGCCGAGTTTTGCATTAGCACATCTTGCATTTCTTAAAAAGAAGTAAAAACTATTATGTTTCCAGTACCTCAACCTCATTGGGTTCACTTTTGTTCCTCTGTAGGAAATGACTCGATTTTCCACGACATTGACAGCGACACGTCTCTGACCAGCTTGAGCGACTGCTTCATGGCGGTGGCGGAAGCCGGCTCCCTTCAGCCTCGCATCGGAAACCCCATCGACCGCCTGTATTCGATGCAGAACTCATACTTTGCCTCCTGAAACCGAGACTACACACCCACGAAAACTTCTGAGCGGCCAAGCCCAGGCCTGCAACGCCAGTGTCATGTACACCAACCAACACACCTCCGCTAGAGTCCAACTAGAGACTCAAAGGACAAAAAAACAAAACCACTTGTGCTAAAAACGAAACCAGAACTTGGATTAGTGCTGTAGGAGGTCTTGAGTCTCAAAGCTGTGCTAGCCAAATGTATGTGCCACAATGAACATGTTTTCATCTAGGTTTCAGAAAAAAAAAAAAAGTGGATATAGACATTTAAACAGTTTTTTTTAGTGCAGGCAAAGTACATTAACAGCAGAACCAGACAAGTTTAGACACTCAATAGTCCAACGGCCTCTCTTGAAAAATGTTCATTCCAAGGTGAAGATTTTGTGTTGTGTGCAAACACTACATGTTTTTTTCTAACTACAGATGACAAAAATATCCAATCAAAGGACAAAATGGACATGAATGTGGAACTTTTTCAAATGCTTCGGGGGGAAACATACAGTCGATGTCAAGCCGAAACAGCTGTGTGTTTATAAAGACGACTAGCTATTTATTACGTACATTTGCCAAGTAAACCTACAAAGCTTTATTTAAAACAAATTGTGTTATAGTGAGTATCATAAGCATCTTTATGTGCGTCCCTGTAAAAAGAGAGTGTAGTATTATTACTGTAGATGTTTAAAAAGCTGTGTATGTTTATTTCGCTGTGCTATTTATTTGTCATTTGCATTCTTGGACATTGTAGAGGATGCAGTTTTATGGTCAAATTTGCTAAAATTACCAAAGTTTGTTGGAACTAAAAATAAAGAAATGAAAAAAAAAATGGACTTTTTTTTAAAAAAAAACTTTTTTTTGAGTAATAGAAATTTAAATTACAAATATTGTACATTTAATTTTAAGCAAGTGAAGTAAAAATAAATTTTTACATCAAATGTGTGAAAATTAATCAATGAAAAATTAAGAGAAGGAATGTGTATTTAAGCAATGGAATATATTTGTATATTCTTTATTTTCAGACAGAAATAAGGCATTCACACATACTTAAAAATGTTATATTGCCAGTTTTAAAATGTAAAATTAGATGTCATTCTAATTTGAATATTTTTTTTCATGCCACTAAAAATGTACATTTTGGGGTGGAAAAGCTTTGGAATAATAATATATTGGATTAAATATTAAATAAAAAATACAAATAAGGATATAAATCGCATAAGTTAGTTTTCTTTTATGACAATTTTAGTGAAGTGAACATTGGGTTGAACATTTTCATTTTCAATAATTTATATAATTAATATATAATATTGCATGTGTTTCTTCATTATTAATTTTTTTTTAATCAAAAGGTTTCAAACAAAACATGTTTTCTACGGAATATTGTTTTAATTGGTAATCAATGTGTAAGGCATGTCTTCAAAATCATTTTCAATCCTGCTAGTCTTTTGTACTACCCCTTTAACAAAAGCCAGTTCTGTTATGACATCATCCTTCAGGAAGTGACATAATTTTAGTGGGAAAACAACAGTGCAAACATCATCAGTAAGTATTAGCAATGGATTTGATTAAGTTTGTGATGTTTTGTGGTATTAGCTGGTTTGTCTCAGTCGAAAACATTCCATCCTATTTGATAAAATTACATAAACTGCTATGATATTATCAAAATTAACGCTGTTATTTAAAGTGAAAATAATTGTGTAAATAATCAAGGTCTAATGCATACAGTTTAAGTGCCTGAGTTTGACCACAACATACTTCTGAAAGTATGGCATACCCTTTATGAAAAAACTGTAAATTCTGAAAATATAATACAAGCATATTGATTTAAAAAAATATTTGTTTTTAATAAGTGACAGGGTTAAAAGAGACTGCATAACAGGATTGTCCTTTTCAGCAGTGTATAATGCATCATATCACAAACAAAATGAACGATTATCAATGTATGAGTCAAACTCACTTTATGACACACCTATTTGTCATTGCATTGTGTCTCTGCTAATCTGCATGAAGTTAAATGTCACAACATTGTTGCATCGTTGCACAAATTGGATGTCACTTGAACTCGCCAACTCTCATTGAAAATGAATTACTTTTGGTCTCTCTGTTGCTGCCAAACTCTATAGCACCACCTAAATAGATAGTTCAAGAAATTCACATGGGTTTTGAACAACATCAAGGTGAGTAAATGATGACAGAATGTTAATTTTTGGGTGAACCATCACATTAAGGGTGGTCTTGATTTTTGATCTAATGCCTGTTTGTTAATAAACCAGAATCTGTTCATACAAGCTTTAGCAGGTTTACACGTCTCAAGGGATCCACGTTACAAAGAGACTTTAATAAACAACACTGGTGACCTCTGACCCCTGAGAGCCCCCCCATGGTTGTTCATTTTTGAAGCTTTAAGAGGTCTGGTACAGAGAGGGGACTGCATAGGACCTTTGGGATTTTTCTGTCTTAAAGGGAAAGTTCATGTAAAAATGAAAATTCTGTCATAATTTAATCACCCTCATGTCGTTTCAAACCGATATGGCTTTAGGCAGTATCCCAGCTTAATATGCAGAAACATATGTAGTCACATCGCAAGTCAGCATAAACAAATGTTATAATATGCATAATAGCTACTAACAGGACCTATTCAAAATAAAGACAATTATCTAAAAATACCCCCACATTTCTGAACAATTTGGATGATGATTTTGACACAGAAAACAGAGGCAGAATTACAATTAGTTTGAGAATGATGGAATCAACCAAGCTTCTTCTTTTTTGGGGGGGATTTTCTCCCCTTTTTCTCCCCAGTTGGGAATGCCCAATTTGCTTTAAGTCGTGGTGGTGGAGGACGAATCTCAGTTGCCTCCGCTTCTGCGACTGTCAATCCGCGGATCTTATCACGTGGCTTGTTGAGCGCGTTACCATGGAGACCTAGCGCATGTGGAGGCTCACGCTATTCTCCGCAGGATCCATGCACAACTCACCACGCGCCCCACCGAGAGCGAGAACCACATTATAGCAACCACGAGGAGGTTACCCCAACGTGACTCTACCCACCCTAGCAACCGGGCCAATTGGTTGCTTAGGAAGCCTGACTGGAGTCACTCAGCACGCCTTGGATTCGAACTTGCGGCTCCAGTGGTGATAGTCAGCGTCTTTACTTGCTGAGCTACCAGGGCCCCCCGAATCAACCAGTCTTCTGATTTACAGTATATTTTAATTTTTATTGTGCGCACACTGTAAACAAAATTCTGTAATTTAACGGTAAAAGACTGTAAAAATGCTACAGAAATTTTTTTATTTGATTAATGAGTATTAACTATAAAATATACAGTAAAAAATGGTAATATATTTTAAGACAATGCAGTAGTTTTTACAATAAAATGATGTAAAAATAAAATATTTTAGATGTAAAAAGTATTATTTTCCTGTATAATTAATGGTAAAAATGTACATTATGTTTAACAAGAGAGTACATGTACATTTTACAGTAAATTATTGTTAAAATTACAGTAAAAACAACAATCGGGCGTTCCCACATTTCCCTACATGACACATCATATTTAATTATATTTTATGGGAATAGTTATGTTTCTTCTTATTTCTAATATCAGTTATGTACTTTGGGGTGTTCTGTTTTATATTTAATGTAGTTTAGTTCGTTTACTGCATTATTTAAATTTCACATATGTTACCCTGATGGTGTTTAGTGTTTGTGTGAGTGACACTGAGTGCTGTCTCTACATGTTTATTGGTCATTGCTCCTGGAAGAGCCTCTATTGATGAACTTCATGTCATCATGTGCACTTCTGTAATTTTAACAGTGATTAATAATACCTTATAAAGTAAAAAGCAGATTTTTACAGTTTCAGAAAGGTTAATATCAAGTTTATGATGTTTATTTATTTTATTTATTTTTTTACAGTAAACTTAACAGAACTTTTTGTTTTTACAGGTTGTTCTGTAAAGTTGTTTACGTTTTTACTGTATTTTTTACATCATTATTCTGGCAACCACAGCTGCCATTTTTTATTTATTTATTTATTTTATTTTATTTTATAAATAACAGGATTTTTTACAGTGCATAAATGACAGCGTAACAAGCTGTTTTGATAAGAGTTCTCAGTGGGCAAATGTTACCAGCATTACAATGACGCACCACTTTTATCTTTGTGTTTAATTACTGCAAATTATATAAGGCAATATTTGCCAAAGCAATATCTTTTTCATTGTTTTTGTCCCAGCATGACGGGAATAACCCAATTTGTAACGCTTGGTTTAAGGCAAACAAGCATGTCACTGACTAACGGACTATAATTTACAGACTGCCTTGTTTTTAGCCCTTTAAACAAAGAGTGTACACATTCACGCCGAGCTTTACATGCATTCAGCTGGAAGTTACAGTACAAGGCAGATGTCAATGTGCTTTACGCCTCACAGAACACAGCAAAACTCTGCAGGTCATAAACAGGCCAGATTGTGAGTTGTGAATGTGAAGATTCCCGATTTTGGCAGTGTTCCAGTGTCTTTTCATAATTTATTTTTATTATTATTATTATTATTATTATTATTATTATATATTTTCCTGTTTACTAATAATGTTAGTCAAGGTGTTTTTTTAATAAAAAATAACTGTCAGATATAACAAATAAAAAAACTAGGTAGGTGAAGTTTTGTCAAGACTTGAAAAAGCCAAGTCAAGATAGAAAGACAGACCATCAGATAAATAGTCAGATATGGCCTTGTGTGGGCTTGTTCAGAGACTATTTAGCAAAGATGTGCCACTTCTATTAAAATGAATGGGAGAAATTGGAACGCCCAACGACGGTCAACGGATGTAGAAAGGAAGTCCCGCCTTACAGGTAAAAGAGCCTTTTTCACATTAATCAGAAACTATGTCACCGCAGGGTAAAGCTACTTCCGCAACTGCTTTGCGGCTATTACTTTAGTATCAAGTTGCCTTGAATAATGCTTCTTACCTCTTCTGTATGGTCTGCTTTCCAACGAGTCACAATATAATGTACACAGAAATGTTTTATCATCTTTTCCCAAGTGATTCGGCTACTCAGGCTACAGTGTCTTTAGAGTTTAGAGATGCAGCGCTGGTGTGGTTCTCAATAGCATAAATGAGAATCCTTGCGTCACCGTATCACGAGAAATTAATTTTAAAAAGCTTTATATACTCCCAACACAGATGCAAAAATACAAATAAAATTTACTGTCTCATTGAATCTTGTATTTACATACACTTAGGCTGAAGTAATTAAAACTCATTTTTGAACCACTCCACAGATTTAATATTAGCTAACTATAGTTTTGGCTAGTTGTTTAGGACATCTACTTTGTGCATGACACGAGTAATTTTTCCAACAATTGTTTACAGACAGATTGTTTCACTTTTAATTGAATTTATCACAATTCCAGTGGGTCAGAAGTTTACATACAGTAAGTTAACTGTGCCTTTAAGCAGCTTGAAAAATTCCAGAAAATGATGTCAAGCCTTTAGACTATTAGCTAATTAGCTTCTGATAGGAGGTGTACTGAATTGGAGGTGTACTTGTGGATGTATTTTAAGGCCTACCCTCAAACTCAGTGCCTCTTTGCTTGACATCATGGGAAAATCAAAAGAAATCAGCCAAGATCTCAGAAAATAAATTGTGGACCTCCACAAGTTTGGTTAATCCTTGGGAGCAATTTCCAAATGCCTGAAGGTACCACATTCATCTGTACAAACAACAGTACGCAAGTATAAACTCCATGGGACCACGCAGCCATCATACCGCTCAGGAAGGAGACGCATTCTGTCTTCTAGAGATGAACGTAGTTTAGAGCGAAAAGTGCAAATCAATCCCAGAACAACAGCAAAGCACCTTGTGAAGATGCTGGAGGAAACAGGTAGACAAGTATCTATATCCACAGTAAAACGAGACAAATATCGACATAACCTGAAAGGCTGCTCAGCAAGGAAGAATCCACTGCTCCAAAACTGCCATAAAACACCAGACTACAGTCTGCAAGTGCACATGGGGACAAAGATCTTACTTTTTGGAGAAATGTCCTCTGGTCAAATGAATTTTTTTTTTAACTGTTTGGCCATAATGACCATCGTTATGTTAGAGGAAAAAGGGTGAGGCTTGCAAGCCAAAGAACACCATCCCAACCATTAAAGCATGGGGGTGGCAGCATCATGTTGTGGGGGTGCTATGCTGCAGGAGGGACTGGTGCACTTCACAAAATAGATGGCATCATGAGGAAGGAAAATTATGTGGATATATTGAAGCAACATCTCAAGACATCAGCCAGGAAGTTAAAGCTTGGTCGCAAATGGGTCTTCAAATGGACAATGACCCCAAGCATACCTCCAAAGTTGTTGCAAAATGGCTTAAGGACAATAAAGTCAAGGCATTGGAGTGGCCATCACAAAGCCCTGACCTTAATCTGAAAATTTGTGGGCAGAACTGAAAAAGCGTGTCCGAGCAAGGAGGCCTACAAACCTGACTCAGTTCTGTCTGGAGGAATGGGCCAAAATTCCAGCAACTTATTGTGAGAAGCTTGTGGAAGGCTACCCAAAATGTTTGACCCAAGTTAAACAATTTAAAGGCAATGACAAACATTAACTTTATTACACTCAGTTTTATGATGATGTCAGGAGCATGTGAATGTGATAAAATATCAGACAGAGAGATGACAGAAGAGTCTCTGTTTATAAAAGTGTCCATGGTGCGAGCGATCAGACGTGATTTCTCATTCTGGAGCTGCACAGGTGTGTGAGAGAGCGGAGCTGGCTGCCGATGATTTTCTCTGCACACGTGCTGTTTTACTTGCAATAATGCCGAGCCGACCCAAACAGACATGGAGAATAACGATGAGAATTTATTATCTTATTATTATAGATAATTATTTCTTACCGGTGTAGTCTAAGACCAGTAACAGCTTGAATATCTGGCATTCAGCCGCATTATGCTTTCCTTAAAGTTGTCAGAATGTTAATTAGACCTCTGTAGAGTTGTCAACAAAGTATAAAGTCAGATCAAACATTTACACGCTATTTAATTTGTATGAAGACTTTGATTTCAACAGATCTTGCTCACGTTTCAGTGGCTGTTGTTGGTACCAGAAGTAAGTTTACCCTGCGAGGGCCATCCCTGGAAGCGAGAATCGCAGAAGTGTGAAAAAGGCCTATCAACTCGAGAACGCGCATGCGCATTAGCTATACAAGCTGGGAATTTTTTTTTTTTTTCGTAATCGGAGGAAAAGAAGCACAATTTATGATGCCAGTGTTGTCAGATTCTACTTCTGATTTGAAAATTTTTTTTAGATTGTATTCTTGACCAGTCATTTTGAAGATTTCGGTCTTTCCCGATTTCAAGAAGATAGGAGCTGCATTGTCATGACTGGAAATAGCTTCCCGGGAGCGTTCCAAAGACGACCACCAGTGGACTGACTTGCTAGGAAGACTGATTTGTTTATTTTAGAATTTTTGAACTTTTTGACAGTTGGAGTTTGAATAGTTTTGACCCATTTGAACATTCCGTCAGTATAATTGTATCCACCTTTTTCCTGAACGCAGAAGTGTTCCATGATTCGACTGTTTTCAATTTCCGGTCTCCAATGTTTTCACTCGCATCGTCATATATTCTTTGCGGGTAATGTAATAATGAGTCGAGATTTTTTTTATAGACAGTGCCTCACCTTAGTGTGTAGATGACATGAAGCGATGGTCCGAGATAAGTTACGTTGTTATCATTATTATTCTGAGTTGTTATGACAGCCAACAATGGCACAAGTTGAGCCTGAAATTCATTTTTACACCAAGTAACACTTAAATGGTTGTTGTTTTTCTCTGGATCGCTCCTTTTGGCAGTTTTTACTTGGCATCTCGAGACCAGAAATACAAAACAGGCAATGAGAATCATCATGGCGCCTACCAGTGGTTACTCAAGAAAACTGTGGATAGGATTTTTGAGATTTTTGACCGCCTGCTGGTAAAAACCTAAGTCTGATCAATTAGAAAAGATATAGCACACCAAGTCAGAACAGCCTGATGGTCTGTACCAAATGTGGCAGATGTAGATTAAAAGACTTAGGAGGAGTTACATATAATAGTTTGTTCTTTGTTAAGGGATTTTGGAAAAAAAAACCTAACAGTTTAGTTTTCCTTGACCATCAAGGGCATAGATTTGGCTTGAACATTGGGGGTTTACAGTGTGAAGAATTTACATGTTTCCACTGATCATGATTTAAATATTGGGGGGGGGGGGGGGGGGTGTACTTGCTTGTTTTATTATTGGGGAGGCATCACCCTGATGACCATACACAGGTACAGTAGCCATGCATGCTGACAAAAGACCTTTTTTTTGAAGCAACATGCATGTGCCTATTGGATAAACCTGAATGGTGTTAAAGATGTTTACACACAACACAAAATTGCGGTAAAGGGCAAAATTCCAAGTGTGCTAATTGGTTCATGCTTAAACCTTTTATGAAATTACCCAGATAAAAAAATGCAGTTCAAGGCTTTTGCATGACGTTGTCGGCTTTTTAAGCATAATCGGTGTAAGAGTATGCTTGTAAACACACTCATTATCTGTGACACCATGGTAATGATAAAGTACACATATCCATCATCAATTACACACCAAATGCACACATTGCTTTTATTTCATTGCAGAAGTGATAAAAAGCTTCACATGCTTGTCAGCGAGTAAAAGACAGAAATACTGTACGAAATTGCCCAATGCATCCAATTTTCTTGACCAAAATCACTTGAACGCACATTCCCAAGTATCTACAACTTCCAAGCTCCTGGGAATGAACTTCCAAGGAGGACTGCTCGGAGTGCACATGAACAAAGATGGCAGATTTCTAATCACATATTTCTAGTGGTTCACGCATCAGCCAAGTAACTGGATGTGTTATTATTCTTGTATTCAGCTTGCGATATGAATCGTGGTCTGACAGCATTTATTTTGGAATGTAACCATGCATAAAATTGAGCTTGTATAGCTAGAAGCGCTCGTGTACATGTCCATGCATCGAGTATGTTTGGGGACTTACAGGTGTGGGAATATTCTCTCCTTTTTTTTTCATTCTTCCATTTATAAGTACATAACCATGAGAACACAGATGCTTTAAGCTGCAGGTGGGGAACAACCCAGTGCTCAGCGAGTGACCCGGTCATGCTAAGTGGGAAGGTTTTGTCTGGAACACTGTAGTGTATTTCACGTCTTATCGTTTAAGTCATCTGACATCACAGGTGCGAAGATGCGTGGCCATCTATCATGGAAAGGTCGCCCTGGCATGAGACCCCTGAGGGCAAATCTGCTGACATCACTACGACAGGGCGAGCTCTGATTGGCTGAGCCACATCTGTCAATCTTAGAGAATGACTGGGAGCTTATCCAGCAAACCCTCTGAGCGGTTTAGTTGTCTTTCTCACTTCAGTTGAATTACTGCCATAGTTCTCCTCACCTCTGAGCCTCACTCCCCTCCTGTTGAACTGTGGGAGGTGTCTGGGCGTGAAAAATAAATGACAGCTGAAGGATGGTTAGCACATACTAGCTTAATCTTTTTGACCTCTGAGTTTTGATACTCATGCTGATGGCCCATTGGCTGTTCCAAATAAATTCACTGGCTGTTTGAAAATAAGAAATCGAATAATACAGTGATGTACGTATATGCTTAAAGGTGCACTCAGTGATTCCTGAGAAACACGGTTGATATTCAAACTCAACTGCCAAAACAAACGCACCTCTCCCTTCAGTGCTCCTTTGGAAGTTCCGCACCCCAAATAAATGCATGCAAATTCATTCCTTTTACCTCTTGGAGGTCTCTCCACCACTGAAAAGCCTCATCGATGTTGACGCGGCTCCTGGCCCTCGACTTATTATAATCCTTTTGGTCTGTTTCTCAGCCATTTGTCCTCCTTGGAGTTTAGAAAGTTCGCATCAGCCAGATTTGCCTTCGCTCTTCTAATGAATTTCCCTCTCGCTCTGCCCCCACCCCCCATCCTGTGCACGTGCAAGAACCACCCCCTGTTGCTGATTGGCTGGAGTAGTGTTGTGAGGATTGGTCTGTTCCACTTTGTTTTTGTCCCGTTTACAGAGCCAGGGCTGTGTACAAATACTAGATTTTTTTTCAGCCCACCCACAGAAGGGACCGCTAGCAGACTGTGAGGAGATATTTGCAGAATTTGACAAAAAGTGTATTGGATTAGAATTACTGAGTGCACCTTTAAAACAAGTGAAAAAATATGTGAACAGAACCAAACAAAATACTCTCATTTACATAAAATATCAATATGTGTATATTTAAAAGTATAAAATATTTAAGCAATATTTATATATTATGTACACAGAACTTTTATGTTAGAAAAGTTAAAACTCTTACACTATCTATCGTCGGTCTGTCTGTCATTCTTATTTTCCTATCATCTATCAATCTATCTATCTATCTATCTATCTATCTATCTATCGTCTGTCTGTCTGTCTGTCTATCTATCTATCTGTCTATCTGTCTATCTCTATGTCTGTCTGTCTGTCTGTCTATCTATCATCTGTCTGTCTGTTTGTCTATCTATCTATCATCTGTCTGTCTGTCTGTCTATCTATCTATCTCTATGTCTGTCTGTCTGTCTGTCTATCTATCATCTGTCTGTCTGTCTGTCTATCTATCTATCATCTGTATGTCTGTCTATCTATCTATCTATCTATCTATCTATCTGTCTGTCTGTATAAATAAATAATAAAAAAATAACATTTTAAGACTAAACATATAGCTGGCATATTTTATGGGTGAGCACTGTCTGTTTAAAAGGTTTTCAATATTTTATGACTTTTAAGATGAGATTAACAATATAGATTTATTAAGTCCGACTGGTTAGAATCACCTAAATCCGCCCCAGGCAATTTATATACCAAAATATCACTGACAATGTCAATGACCTTACATAAATTTAATTGAGATATTCAATGTAATTAATCATAATGAAGGGCTAGGCTCTACTATTACACCCATAGATCTGTTTCTCCTCCTCAATAGTGTCCATACATCATAACCTATCCATTAAGGTGTGTTTATGTGTGATTATGAGGCAGAGGACTCTGTGCTGGTTTGGTGGATTTCAGTGAACAAACTGTAGCAGGAGAAACGCTAACAGTCCCGAGGGCAAGTGACATGCTAATAGTGAGAGTCTTGACCTCTTTGACCCCAAACACCCTTTCATCGGGTTAGACCAAACGACATTTGCTGCTTTAATCAAACACACTCATATATCCATTCCCATGAGACATAGCTTATTGCAAAAAGATAAAGAGTTGATATTAGGGATTGTCAGATTTTCATAACATTTCTAAAATCGATGCCGTTTACATACAGATTGTGTTCATTTTCTCATATGAACAATTCAATTTGATGTATTATATGCAGTTAACATTATTGACACATAACGGCACAGAACACCAAACACTTTCTTTCTTTTTTTTTTTTTATATGAGTAAATGAATTTAAATTATGACATTTGGTGAATCTCACACAAAAACATTTCAACCCAAAATAAATGGGAAGAAAACTTAATTATGCTTTGCAGAAAGATATTGAAGCGTTGTGACTATTAAACATTACATCTTCCTCCCAAATGCATATTACTGTAATGTGTCCAGACAATTTTCTTTTGAGTATTTTTGGTCATTTGCAATTCAAATAATATAAATAATAACAAAATGTGAACATTGATATCAACATAGATGCCATTTTGGCATAATATTTTTAGATAACTAACAGTCTCACTCTGTATTTTCATCACTTCTCAATGTAACAGAGTTAAGACGTGAGAATTCACAGCAATTTGAGAAAATATTTCAGGTCCACAGTCCTTCACCAACCCCCCCCCCCCCCCCTTAATCTTTTAATTAAGTTTGGAATGAGAACGACAACCAAAGTGTTAAAAGTTAAACCTCGTAGCCGGGAAATGCTAACACTGGGACACCAGAGTCTTTGTATAAGTGAGATTATTGGTTATTTGTTGAGGGAAGAGTATATTATAGTATCCTCTACACTTTCACCCTATGCAGCTCAGTGATATTTCTGCATAAGCATAGATGATTGATTTATGGTTTATTGTAAACTCTGCACATAAACTATGTCTCTTTTTGTGCAAGTTACATAAATTAAAGGGTCATTGAATTATAGTATTGTAGGCACCTACAATACAACGCACAACTTTGTGGCCTTGTCAGGTTTAACTGTCTTTAAAGCATCTGGTAATAGGAGAAATCATCTAATATTTAATTTTAATTTCTCAACACAGCAAGAGACACCATAGCAAGAGGCAACTCAATTATGCACGTACGTAAACGCAAACGCTTCTAGCTACACAAGCATGATAACACGTTTCACTGTATTCCGAAAATGTGTCAGACAACACAAAGCATCTATGTTTATATCAGTTTTAATCATCGGATTATTCTCTGCTTTTAAAATGGAAACATAAAGTGGCATACACACAATACTTAGTAAAAGTGCTTACAAGCACAGCAAAATCAAGGTAAAGGGGCAAAAATTTACATGTGCTGATCGGTTTATGCGTAAACCGTTTATGACCTTACCCGATAAAGGAATATTCCGGGTTAAGCTCAGTCGACAGCTCCTATGGCATAATATTGATTACCACAAAAAGTAGTTTTGACTTCCCTCTCCTTTTCTTTAAAAAAAGCACAAATCTAAGTTACAGTGAGGCACTTGCGATGGACGTGAATAGGGCCAATCTGTAAACGTTAAAATAATCTCCAAAAGTATAGCAACAAAACGTAAACAATATGCGTGTAAACATGATTTTAGTGTGATATAATCTGGCACCAACAATCATCCATGCGATTATCTAGTCAGTCAATCGTGTGGCAGCAGTGCAGTGTATAAAATCATGCAGATATGGGTCAGGAGCTTCAGTTAATGTTCACATCAACCATCTCAGTGATTTGGACCGTGGCATGATTGTTGGTGCCAGATGGGCTGGTTTGAGTATTTCTGTAACTGCTGATCTCCTGAGATTTGCACACACAACAGTCTCTAGAATTTACTCCGAATGGTGCCAAAAATAAAAAACATCTAGTGAGCGGCAGTTCTGTGGATGGAAACACCTTGTTGATGAGAGAGGTCAACAGAGAATGGCCAGACTGGTTTGAACTGACAAAGTCTACGGTAACTCAGATAACCACTCTGTACAATTGTGGCGAGAAGAATATCATCTCCGAATGCTATTTTGAGATGCGGGTTGGCGCTGTTTTGGCGGCACGAGGGGGACCTACACAATATTAGGCAGGTGGTTTTAATGTTGTGGATAGATACATACATGTAAAATAGATTTCTGAAATGAAGATTTATTTTACACAATATTTACTCAAAATTCACTAGCAGTATTTGAAAATAGAAAAAGTTTCCTAACTCTTGTCTTTATTGTTCAAAAAGCCACAGTTATCAGCTAATGATCATCTCAAAATGGCCAAGTATTGGCCAATTAATCGGCCTGGCCACTATATTGGCCTATCTGTACTTTGGTGTTGATGCAAAAAAAGATATACTCTGCATATTATTCAATTCCCTTCCCCTTCTAACCGACAACACATTAATTAATCGGCACAAGATATCCAAAGTTGCTAATTGATCTGTAAAAATTGTCAGTTGCTATTGGAGCATGTTTTGATGTTCACATTTTGCTCTCGTGGAGCTTACTGGTACACGTCTCTGGAATGCAGGGAGGGGTTAATGTGTTTGAAGCCGGACTTGGATGTCGGGACTGGAGGCGCCGCACGCCTTCTCAATGACCCCTGTGGGTTAACTCAGGCCTCTAGCTAGTCATGCCCTTACGTTGCTCCTAGCGACAGCCACCTTTCCCATGGAGCTGAGTAGGAATCTGTCTGTCAGTGACCTGAGAAACCCAAACAATTGCTAAAAGTGAATCCACTGAAAGTCTTCTATGAATTCTGCAAAGTCTGACTTTCTTAAAAATCTTACTTTTGTTCTGTCTGATACCCTGTGTGTTAATCATGTTAATAAATGATTTCTTCAAGCTCACTTTGGGCAGATATACTGTCTTTTTGCTTTAGGGTTAGATTCAATGATAGCCCTTCCTCAAGTTTCCTCGCAGATTTTTTTCTGGCTTGCTTTAACAAATTATGATGTGTTGTCCTAACTCTGACTTGGTTATTTACGATCGCTTTACCACCCCTGACATAAATATCAATATCTTAAGACAGTTTGTCTTTTGGAGCATTTGGTGTATTTCACTACAAATTGCTCTGTCACACTGAATTCCACGCACTGTGGTGCATTCCTTAAACAAATACATGGCGGCTCTAATTTGGTTTTGTGCTTTTTGTGTATGTTGATATTTTTTGTTCAACATAAATTGCTACTGAATACAAAGCAAAATAATTAAGGGATAAATTGACCCCCCTCTTTTTACTCACTTCTCCAAGGGTGGTGCCATTAAGATGAGAGACTTACATTTATATTACATTTACATTTAGTCATTTAGCAGATGCTTTTATCCAAAGTAACTTACAAATGAGGAACATAGCAAGAACTTTGCTGTACAGAAGTCAACAATATCTGCAGTATCGCACTGCCAAGTTCTCAAAGTGGCTGGAGTAGTATAGAAGCTAGCATAGTAGAAAGAGACAGACAAGATTTTTTTTTTTAATATATATTGTTAAATAATAAGTAAGTGCATTTAGTGTGGATTGGTTAAGTGTTTGTGGAACAGATGTGTTTTCAGCTGGTTCTTGAATGTTGAGATGGTTTCAGCAGACCGTGTGGAGGTTGGAAGCTCATTCCACCACAGAGGAACAGAGAGAGTGAATGATTGTGAAATAGGCTTTGTGCCTCTATGTGATGGGACCACCAGGTGCTGCTAGTTCATTGTCCACATAGTTGGGACAAAGACCTGGAGGAGTGAACTGAATTAAGAGGGTGCTGTTCCATTGGCTGTCCTGAAGGCTAGAGTCAAAGCCTTGAATTTGATGCGAGCAGCTATTGGTAGCCAGTGAGGTGACGTGAGTCATCTTTGGCTGATTGAAGATCAGATGCACTGCTGCATTCTGGACCATCTGCAGTGGTTTAATCATGCTAGCTGGGAGGCCGGCCAACAGAGTATTACAGTAGTCCAGTCTTGAAAAGACCAGTGCTTGGATGAGGAGCTTTGTTGCATATTCAGACAGGAAAGGTCTGATTTTCCTGATGTTGTAAAGCACGAAACTGCAAGATCGGGTGGTTGATGACATGTTGGCAGTGAAGTTAAGCTGGTCATCTACCACCACTCCCAGATTCTGAGCTTTCCTTGTTGGCGTTAGCGTAGTTGAACCAAGATGAATAGAGAGGTTGTGGACAACAGACGGTTTGGCTGGGATCACAAGGAGTTCTGTCTCGGCAAGGTTGAGCCGAAGTTGACATTCCATCATGCTGCAACGACAAGTAGAGCTACGCATTATCTGTGTGGCATTGGTAGGAAAAGCCATGTGCCTTAATTATCATCCCAGTGATGTAGTGTAGATCGAGAAGAGAAGGGATCCAAGCATTGATCCCTGAGGAACACCAGTGATCAGTTGGTGTGACTTGGACACCTCTCCTCTCTAGGTGAGCTTGAAGGATCTGCCTGTGAGTTATGACTCAAACCATCCAACCGCAGTTCCTGTGATGCCCAGATCAGAGAGACTGGACAGAAGAATGTGGTGGATCACTGTGTCGAAAGCAGCAGACAAGGACATCCTCTCAGATACTCCACACTTCCGCTTAGTTGTTTTTATACCCTAGACAGCGTAACTGGTGATGGCAAGTAGAATAGGCTCTTTAAAGTTGCACTCATAGCCCTTTTCCACCAAAATTGCAATGGTTCTCGTGCCAAGCCTGTGCTTGGCTGGTTCATGGCCGGGGCAATCTGGAGCCTATCATAAATCAGCCGTGCTTTTCCACTGACTTGAAATCCGAACTGTGACGTCACGGGTTATGTGGCTACGTGGTAGTTTTACGTGACTACCTCAAACATAAACAAACATGGCGTGTCACAGTGTTTGTGTACAGCTTTTACTTCTGTTTTTGAGGACATATTTAAACATAAAGATAAATGCAACCCAGTATTATTACACTGAATGAATTGTAACGAAATTACATTATTTTTAATGAACTTTTTAATGGGGCTTAACTTGCTTAAGTACTATAAACTGTACCGTGGAATCGTTATTAAGATTGGTATAGCAGATTGTTATATTTGGATTTTTGCCATAGCATATATTATGTTTATGTCTTGATTGAGAATCCCACCGGTTTACTTAACAGATAGCAACGATCTTCCTAACTAAGTGACCAGCTGGTCAAAAATCCCCTTACTGAACAAAAAGTTGGCAAATCTAATAACTTACTGAGATCAGCTGCAGAGGACACAAAACACCAGCGTGCATCATCTCCTTGTAGACTCTTTTTTTCTTTTGCGATCTCTCTATTTATCTCGTATCTCCGTAGAAGGAGATTTTGTGAGTAGATTGCTCGTTTCGTCCAGTTTGTTATTGTTGTTATAGAGGAATGAAGTACTCCTTGCTGCAGAACGTAGCTTCTGTTGTTGTTTTGGAAAACTTATCCTGGTGACAAAACATTATCACGCCCTCCGCCCCTGATGTAATCGGTTCTTGCATAGAGACCAGCAAGCTTTTTGGGCCGGCCCAGGAACCCGCACCTGAAACATGTCGGTAGAAAAGGGCTATCAGTAACATTTTTGTTGATGCCATCTTGGTTTTACAGTGACACCTAGTGGCCTGGATGCAGCATCTTTCAAAATCAGTAGTTTTCAGTTACATATGCAATTGTAGAAATTCACTAGTCACAGTCAGCCATAATTAATTTAATCCATAGGGTGAAAGTTTTCAATATCAGGGTCGTTACTGAGATTAAGCGAATAGTATATGACTCTGTAATGAGGTGAGCAAGGAGGCGGCGGGAACTGGCTAAACAGTCAACGTAAAATTTAATGATAAAACTCAACATAAAACAAACACAGACACACATGCAACACGGCCATGTGCATCTCCCACTCTCGAACTGGCGCCTCCGGATAGTCTTTATCCCCCTCCTGGCTGATTAGCCCAATTCAGGGCCGGCCGTGTGTCCTCACGGGCTGGCCCCGCCCTCTTCCTCAGGGGGAAACCCCTGGCATGACACACTCCCCTCCCTCCCTTCCCTGCCGGTTGGTTTTCCCCTGCTTTTGGAGCCCTGGGAGAGACAAGGGGAGGGAAAGGGGAGAGGAAAAGATTGAGGTGGAGTGACAGAGAGAGAGAGAGAGAGAGAGAGAGAGAGAGGAGAGAGGGAGAAAACTTGCTCGCTGGCTCCCAGACGCGGTGTCACCGGGCCCTCAACCGCTCCTCCTCCCTCTGGCAGACGCCAGCTCGCTCTTCCCCTGGCGGAACGGCAGCGGTACCTCCGGCTCTTGGTGTCCGGCAGCGACCCCTCCATCCCCAGGCAGATGGCCACGGCTGTTCCTTTGGCGGACGGCAGCAGCAAGGACTCCGCGACAGTGCATCCCTCCTCCCTCCTGGGTTTCGGCACCAATGTAACGAGGTAAAGATGGGCAAGGTGGAGGCAGGAATTGGCTAAACAGTCAATGGAAAGTTTAATGATAAAACTCAACATAAAACAACCATAAACAAACACACATGCAATGCGTCCACGTGCATCTCCCTCTCTCTCGAACTGGCGCCTCCGGTTAGTCATTATCCCCCTCCCGGCTGATTAGCCCCGATTCAGGGCCAGCCATGTGTCCTCACAGCCCAGACTCGCCCTCCTCCTCATCACAGACTCGTCATGTGATTTCAACATGGCAGCCCCCATGAGGGGACCCTCTCTGTGTAGAATAAATCAGCTTTTATAAGGTTACTGATATTGACTCTATTCCTCATCTCATGTCATTGGTCATTATTTTATACATATGTTTCAAAATTATAATTAATTTCTTTAGGAGTCAAAATTTTTTAATGAGGAAAAAATTACTGTGTGTACCTTTAAGAATTTGTGCTTTTCAGTGATGTTATAACAGCTACAGGTGGTCTAAATCTACTAGAAAGTGAAAGCCCCCTAAAAACCTGCCAATGCCTGAAACATTTAGATTTGCACAAGATGAAATATGCAGAGATTGCATTAACCAAATTTTGCATCATTTGCCAACTTTTTTAAACATTAACCAATAATTCCCAAAGCCGTCAGTCATATTGATAAATACAAAATCTGAAAACCATTTAAACCTAGCGCATCAGTTTGTCATTTTAAAAGCTATACAACGATCCTATCTTATACCACGCTGGCAATGAGAGAAAGAGGGCGCATTCTTAGCAGTCACTATGAAAAGAAGGCACTTTTTAATGCACAAACTGCACAGAGGGTACGTTCCCCAACTCTGCTGATTATTAAAGGTGCAATATGTAACATTTTTCATGTAATATTTGCCTTTATTTTGCCAATGTGTGAACGGCTTGTAATGCAACTTAAAAAATGAGCCCGTCCCGGACTTCCTAGGTTGCCTATTAAAGCCTGTAGAATGATTTTCATGCAAAGGAAGTGGGTCACTTTTGCCGGGAAAATCCAAAGGATGTGACGTTTTGCGCACTCCCGAGAGCCTTGCCTCAGTGCTTCCGCTATTTAACAGTGTCAACAGATAGTCTGCAACACAAGGTAACATTATCTTAGAGATGGAATCCAGCAAACGGCCGGCACCAAACACAACACCGACTCCAACACAAACTCCGAGTAAGCCAAAAAATAAATAAAAACGAATTTACTGAATCCCTTCTGGCTAGGCGGGAACATGATTGTGGTCAAGTGAAAACTAGAGTGAACATCAGCAGGACATTTGATTCCTGGAGGGACCTTCGTTTGGTTTTGGGGATCAGAACCGACCCTGAATTGGCATTCTTCTTATTGGACAGGTAAGCTTACATAACTGCAAAGCATGTGAAATATAGTGCCATAAGGACTGATCTGTGTAATTTTAGCTAACTTGATCTTGCCTGCTAACGCTGACGAATTGCAAGCTACCTTGCTTCGTAACTTTAAAATAATTTCAACGATCTTCTCTTTATACTAAAAGTCAGGTATGCTGATTCACAGTAACTGACATAATGTTCATCTGTAATTATTCAGCAAGGTAAACTACAATAACACATGAAATGAATGCTAGACAATGTTCAAGATAATGCAAAAAGACCCATTCATTAGTGTAACATAACTTGGTTATACAGAAAATATATACATTCTATTATTATAAAACAATAGCGCATCGATATATCAGAATGACAGTTATGATGGAATCACATCAATACTGAACTGTGTCAACATGTTTATAATGTACAGTCTATTTTATAAACAGCTACTGTCATCATCCACCATATTTAGCTAACAGCTTTTGATAAAGCTGGCTAGCTAGCTAACGACATAGGCTATCGTATAAATGCAGTCAATGTATCATGCAAAGAAAAGTGATTACTTCAAACTAGAGTCTCGCATAGTCAGACCTATATCCACACTTTGTTTTAGCCCTGTTCCAGCACTGGAGAGTCAAATATAATATACAGTCTCAAAGTTTGTAGTAAAACAATCATAACTGTGTAATTTTAATTATGCTACCGCATCTGTCATCATGATGCCGGTGAATCACATTCAGTCTCTTTGTTTTGGAGGATGCTCGCTCGTGTCCCTATGGAGTGTGTGCGCGCGATCACGAGCAACAGGCTGCAGTTCACTTAACGGCCACAGGTGTCATTAATAACAAGGGTTTCTGAATCTTACATACTGCACCTTTAAGGAGAACCTAAGGTGACCAGCTGTGGCCCATGCATTTTAAGTCTAGGCCTTCAGTACGATTCATGCCATTAAGAAAACAGTTTCACAATGAGTAAGATGCCGTATGTCCACGTATCATACATTACGTGGCAGTCAACTAATAATACCAATTGACATTTTAAAAACATGTCCATACATGAAAGCCAGAACCAGGGAGGTCTAATTCCAAGAAAAAGCTCTCTAAAAATATTTGCGATTAAAATTTTGCTTGCAATACATTTTGTTTCGTCAGAGTACACGGTTACTTTTCAAAACTTGATCCGACACTGAATTCTCAAGCAGCCTAATTTACACTTAGAAAACTCCTGATGTTGCAATAACAATGCAAAAAGCACTCACCAATTTTCTTGGAGAGAAAATCAGCCCTCCTTTCCTGTTTAATCAATCGCACGATCATGCAGAACATCAGGTTTTAAATCCATAAGGATCTCTTTCTCAACGGCAATACCAGCAGTGATGACAGCCGACTCGTCAGCAAGATCTCACGCGCTTCCCTTTCAAATTATGTACATCAATTAAAGTGTGATTGCGTCACTCAAGGTCAGCTAGAAGGCCTCGACCAGGACATATCTTAAAGACCACACCCACAAGAACAAATATATCAGTCTGATTGGCTGATGAATCTGACAATCTGTCTTTAGATGCCTATTCACCGCAGTGTTGAGGGATTCTGTGGAAATTCTGAAGGCCTGACGGGGTGGAGCTCAGACTCACGCGCTGCTTCAGCTTCGGGCATGCAATTTGTGAAACAGTTGTCACACTTTGCTTGTAAGCATCGAGGAATACATTTTGATTGGATACATTTTTGTGTTTTTTTGCTATTCATTTGTAGATGAATTAGGAGAGGAAAGCGTTTGAAAATACATATGCAAAAAGGTCAATGAGAATGAAAGGATGAAAAAATATTTATTTATTAGGCATGTTACACCAGCAGAGAAGGCTTTGCAGGGCCTGAGAAATCGCCACTGAAGGTGACCATACGTCCTCTTTTTTGGACCTTAAAAAGCCTGGTCGGTATTCCCTTTAATGTCCGGGATTTGGATGTTTTCATATTGAAGTGCTCTCTACAATTACGCTAAGCATAATGGGTAATTTCGCTGTCCAGGAAAATCATGGATACAAACAGGAAGTTGGATGACAAAATCCTGGAAGATCTGAATAAGGTGAAACTTTGTTACTGACAGGTTTGTTCAATTGACAACATCAAGTATAAAAAAAACAAAAAAACATTTGCAATATTAATGAAGTTTTTTTGTGATACATTATAATTTAATTATACTTTTTTAAATTAAAAGGAAACACGGATCTTTCCAGTTCAGATTCTCCATCGTCACAATGGATACATACGATAATGCGTTAAAATGTAGCCAGAATGGGGCATCTTAGAAAGCAGCATAATGTTGCTGCCTACCATTTTGAACAGCCTTCACATTGGAAGCGTGTCTTAAATTGGTATAGTGCCTTAATACATTGTCTGGGTCTCTATTTTATACCTATATATCTTAATTTCTTTAATGTCGGTGTAAGCACAGAATCTACAGTTGGCTGCCTGGAAGACGTTTAGATGTCATGTTTTTTTTCATGCAGCTTTCGCTCGCTATCAGATCCAGCCATGTGTGAGTAATCGCATTGCAGCTCAATATAACACTGAGCAAACTAAGAGCGCTTGGCACACATTGCTGTAGTTTACATAGCTTTAGCGCAGATCTGTAAACTGTGTTGTGAAATATCTATCCATTTATTTGCCCGCTTGTTATGAAACTCCGGTTGGAAGCGTTGACCTTCCGTCCATAAAGCGATAATCAGAGATTGCACACCGAACTGCCTGTTGGGATTTTTTTCCTATGAGCTGTTTGTTTTAGAACAATATGGAGCTATCATAACTTTTACAACCTGTTTATGTATCTGATTTTTAATTAAGCTGAATACACAAAGAATTAGAGTGTCATATTTTTCTAGACATAGTTTATAGAATAGCGTTAGTGAGATACGCACTGATTGCTTTGCTATGTAGCTGTGCATGAAATTTTTGATTATTGATTTGATTAAATACAGACAAAAAATGTGAAGTGGTACTTGCCAGTGCAAAACTCGGTGTGTTTGGGTGGTTGCCAGGGCGTTGCTATGTATTAGCTAAGATGTTCTGATGATACTTGCCTTAGCAAGCACCATTCTTTAGTTTTTCAGTCAAACTGCTCAAATGTGTAACCCAAGCCCAAACCTTAACCTCTATGCTGTCTTTTACCCCAGTGTTCACTCTCACTCTTAAAACCCTGAGGGCAACTCTGCCTTCACAACAACATTCACAAGAAATGTGAAAAATGCCATAAGGGTGAGAAAAAATCTTAAAATGGGCTTGAACTGCACGGCAATGAAGAGTCGTGTGCCGACTTTGACTTTGTGAATGTAAAACAGTATGGTACAGAGGTATCCTACCACCAAGAATACCATTGCAATGCCTTAGAAACCACCCACAAAACTAACATCATAGTGATGCAGTTTTGCATGGGTCAGTAACACTTACATGTACTGTAATGACCATTTAAACATCTTGTTTAGTTGCTTACCAATGCCAGTGTTCTACATATAACTCATCACTACACTTGAGACAAAAATAAAAAATAAGTAATCCCAGTGTTGGAGAGTAGTTAGTGATGCTAATAACTTAACTACATTTTTCTGTATCGTGACAGTAGCTCAACTATTTTCACAAAAGTGTAACTTTTCCAGTTATGAGCTACATTTTCCAACAAGTAGCACTGTAGCGTCATTAAACACTACATTTGTCACATGATATTGTGAACACAGCAATGAATTACTTCCTTACATGGTATGCCGATAAACCAATGACTTTTCTCTCTTTTTAAAACGACTTCTGTTTTTGGTTGAGCACCCACATTGAGCTTTTTGACGTTGGATGTGCATGCTTTCGTTCCATTTTTTACTGAACACAGCAATGAAGCCAAAAGAGTAATCGAACACACCATCCTCTCTCATGTAGTGCTGGGAAAACCAAATAATTTAAGTTAATCAGTTCTTTCGGACAGTTTATGCAAATTAACTGGTTAAAATAAACGATTCCCTTGTATTTACCCTTACAAAAATCGAGAGTTCATGGCAAATTTGCAGCAAACTATCAGAATTATGGTAAATACAGGTTTCCTACTCAAAGTTGCGAATTAACCATTCGCAGCCACTTAGCTAGCATGTATTACGATGTCAAAATAAGAGTTCCCCAAGAAATATGCATGAATGAACCTAGCGTTCTCCATGTTTCCGACAACAAATTCCATGCTCATAATCACAACTTCAGAAGTGGGAAGTAGTATAATTCCGACAGCATGTGAAGGCAGCATTAGAGTACCCTGCAATGTCAGCAAACATAAACAATGCTTAAACGGATAGTTCACCCAAAAATGTAATTCTTCCATCATTTACTCACTCTCATGCCATCCCAGATGTGTATGACTTTCTTTCTTCAGCAGAACATAAATTAAGATTTTTAGAAGAATATCTCAGCTCTGTAGGTCAATACAATGCAAGTGAATGGTGACCAAAATTTCAAGCTCCAAAAAGCACATAAAGGCAGCATAAAAGCATAAAAGACTCCAGTGGTATAATAAATGTCTTCAGAAGCAATATGATAGGTGTGTAAGAAAATGATCAATATTTAAGTCCTGTTTTACTATAAATCTCCACTTTCACTGTTACTTTCACATATAAATGTATATATTTCTCCAGACTCATAACTCATAAGTTAAATGACTGTTGCTGTTAATTTAACCATGTAAAGCCTGACATGTGAAAGAATTGTAAGAAAAATTCTAATTTTTTGACATTAAACTGTTTTTAGTACCATTAGACAAACTATAAAATGAAATCGTAAAAAAAAAAAAAAAAAAAAATCTGCATGTTTTTTTTTTATTTTTTTTTTTTATGTATCATGTTTAATACATTAGGCTTTAATGGTCATTATCCTTCTGAGGCTCAGCAATTCATTTTTGTGTAGGACATTTGTTATTTAATTTTTTCTTAGCTCATATCTGCTACAGTGGTAAATCTTGGGGTATTATCAGAGGACTCCCTGGGCTTTTCAGAGATACCAAATATTTGAGAGTTTGACCATGACAACTTCCTCTTCTTGCTCTATAAATATGGACTGAAATGTATCACAGTCAAATACAATATAAATAAAATATTCATTTTTCAGTAAATAATTTTTATCATATGTATTTTATGCACCAAACACTATATTGACATTTAAAAAAGGGAAATTGTAAAACATTTTTCGCTGATCTCAGGAACTTATGGTAAGATGACCATAATAGCTTGTAATGTAAAATAATGAGATCTTTATAATGACAGAGCAGACTGCATATATGAAAATACACAGAAATATTAGTTCACACTTTAAATATATCTTATAAAAAGTATGTCTGAGTTTTCATGAAAGGAATGTAATGGTGATTGAGAGATATTCCTCAAAAGCCTGTTGTATCATATTTGATACATTTCAAAGGGGGTTTTTCAATAAAATGATATTCAAAATTTTAATCAAGCACAAGTTGTTTATATTCAGCAAATACTCATTTTGAAATATCAGTAACAATATAATAATTACTGTCACTTTTACTTTATTAAAATAAGCTGTCATTTGTCCCAACATAAGAGTCACTGCCATTTTAAATAGATCGATATAAACACTGAAACCACTTTTTTTCACAAAGAACCACTAGATGGTGCCATAAACATGTGAAACTTACATACCATAGTTTGTTTGGCTCGTGAGCTTGAACAGAGAGTAAAAGAGGAGCCGTCAAATGTTGTGTATCATATTTGATCCACACAGCATTATAGGGTTAAATAAATGTTATTTGGTTATTTTATGAAGTGTTTCTTCTATTATATGACCAGTTGTAATGATAATGGATGTAACGGTTGTATCTTGTGTGCTTTACACTCGCGCACAACTACATAGAAAGCACACCGGAGGTGAATTAAGCTTAATTAAAACGCCAGAGTCTCAAACTCCAACTGTTTACTTTATTTTAGCGTTTATTTAGGCCAGACTTCTTGTAGACTTCTAATGGCTCATAATGACTGGTGGGTAAATTTCCCTGTTCACTTCCTGTGAAGTTATGTGTCGATGTACCCTTATTCCCTATGCCATTTGGAGTGCCCTTCGTACTGAACATTTACGCTCCCTTGGGACTGGAATCTCACTTAAGCTGACAGAATCCTGTGTGAAATCTATGGTCTATGGTTTTATTAGAAATACCATGGCTAAACTATGGTTACTGTAGTAAAACCATGATTATTTTTTGAAAGGGAATGTCACCCTCATTAATTAGCCTACATAACTATCAGTTGTTATTACTGAGTTCAGCAGAATTAAAATAATATCCTCTGAAAATATTTTCTTTTTTAAATAGCTTCAATGTAGTTAGCTGTTTTCTGTTAGTAGCTTGTAGTGTAGCTAACCAATATTAAACTATGAGTAGCTCGACTTTGACTAAGCTACAGCAGCTGGCATATAAATATGTTTTTCAGTTCAGTTTCTCTGAACATCTGGTAATCATTAGCCCTCAAAAGCCATGTAAGTAATGTTTTAAAAATATTTTCACATAGAAAGCATTTCTTTGTCACTTTTCATGTTTCGTGATTGCATGTGAAGGCCTTTCAGCTGCAGTTCCACCAATTGTAAAACTACAGCATGTGATTTGGACAGAACGTTTGTGGTTACTGGGATATATTTTCCAAGGCTATCATAAGACAACTAGTCCAGAAGGAGCGGTCAGTGTTCCTCACACTAATCTGAAGCAGTCTGGAATTTTTGTTGTTGTCCTTTTTACCTCAAACCTCAACAGCAATGACGCTGCTAAAATTGTTTACTACAATGTGACCTTAACAGTTGATAAACAGCCATCTATGCCAACTAGAAGCCCATAAAATACGAATCTACAGAATTACCCCAAAATGAAAATTCTGTCATCATTTACTCACCCTCATGTTGATCTGTGTGACTTGAAAAATGTCCAAATGTTACATGCATGAACCAATATCAAATCATCAATTTCATATACTTATTGTACAATTTAATTTTGCAACAACCCCCATAATTCTTCATTACTGAATGTTTCACACGCACAGCTTTGCCATTATTTACTTGAAGATCATTTACTTGTTCTTTTCCATTAAAATCATAAACTTTTTTGTTTTACTAAATATATAAACACATTTCTGTTATTATTAGTCTATTTACCCTCCAATACTTGCATAAAGATAATCACCGGAGAGAAAATCCATAGAGTAAATTATGTTGTATCATCTAAACAATTTCAATGAGTTGTCGATAGGGATGGAACGATAAATGACGAACCATATCGTGGCATAACTCGATTTTTCGACATTTACAACATTGTTGTCTGTCCATGTGATCATAAATAAAATGACCTGTGAAACATCAACATCTCTCTATCGCTTGATTTTACCCCTACTGCACTTTTTTTCTAAACTGTTTATAGGGTTCACATAAGGTCCTTGAAATGCTTAAATTGAGCTTTTAGAAATGTAAGGACTGGAGCACCTGGAAAATCACCTTGTTTTAATGAAAAGTGCTTGAGATTAAAACAGATAGTTTCCTCCGTGTAATGTGTGTCCATCAAAGATGAGGCGACTCCACTTTCATTGA
The DNA here is from genome assembly GCF_019703515.2 of Myxocyprinus asiaticus. Taxonomy (NCBI): domain Eukaryota; kingdom Metazoa; phylum Chordata; class Actinopteri; order Cypriniformes; family Catostomidae; genus Myxocyprinus; species Myxocyprinus asiaticus. Next base: position 3,904,987 of record NC_059346.1, on the reverse strand, counting down.
ATAACGTGTCTTAATATCATTTCTGTTCTTTACAGTCAGATTATTAAAAAATATTTTTTGGGGGGGGGGGGGGGATTTTTCCCCTTTTTCTCCCAATTTGGGGTGCCCAATTCCCAATGTGCTCTAAGTCCTCGTGATGGCGTAGTGATTTGCCTCAGTCCAGGTGGCGGAGGACGAATCCCAGTTGCCTCCGCGTCTGAGACAGTCAACCCGCGCATCTTATCACATGGCTTGTTGAGCGCGTTGCCACGGAGACATAGCGCGTGTGGAGGCTTCATGCCATCCACCACGGCAACCACGCTCAATTCACCATGTGCCCCACCGAGAACAAACCACATTATAGCGACCACGAGGAGGTTACCCCATGTGACTCTACCCTCCCTAGCAACCGGGCCAATTTGGTTGCTTAGGAGACCTGGCTGGAGTCACTCAGCACGCCCTGGCTGGAGTCACTCAGCACGCCCTGGGATTCGAACTAGCAAACTAGCGAGCTCCAGGGGTGGTAGCCATCGTATTTTACCACTGAGCTACCCAGGCCCCCAGATTATTAATTTTAATATCATGCAGCATGGATGCGCTAAAGAAACCGAGAGCTTCTCGTTGATGTTCGCTGAACCGGAACACTGCGTGGCACTCGCTGAACTCTTAAAGTGACAGTAACATTTTTAATGTTTCTTATACAAATGAATGTAAACTCAATGTTATTACTTGTTAATTGTACTCATTATTTCAAACAGTGATAGCTCATATCATTATTATATACTGTATACCATTTCATGATATAATATTGATTAATAGAATGTAGAATTTTTCATTTGTACAAAATTAAATTTTTATTATAATAATTATGACAAACAAATTATTAAAATATAAATATACACTTTCGCATACTTTTTTCAGGACAGGTTTTGTTCAGTAATATTGCTTTCCAATTCAACCGTGACTACATTTTTGATGCTTTTATGGTGATTTTTAGTCTGTTATGGAGCTTGAAAGAACCTGGTCGCTCTCTTCTATCTTGGTAAGGAAAAGTACATTCTGCTAAATTTCACCATTGGAAAGAAAGTCATATGAGTTTGGAATGACATAGCACTTTATTTGTGTGTGAACTATTTTGTTAATACAATAAATAAATAAACTAACACAAATGCTATTTTCATTGTTAATAAGAAATATGAAAAGTCTTTTGTAGTTAAACGAGAAAAAGTTCCACCATTTGGGTCAATATTAGAGTATTTTTACGGATCCTGATTCTGAAATTGTAGGACACTTGGACTGTGGCAAACAGCCTTTATTTGTGGGAAAACCCACATCTCTGTTATTTACATCCATCCTTTTCTCCTCTTAAACACTTGTGTAAAAGTGGTTTATTGTGTCCATTGGCAGAGGCCTTGGATGACCAGAGCACCGCCCGTCTGCATGCCCATCTGTTATGGAGAATATTCTCACACATGATTAATGGAAGTGGTTTTCTCCAGTGGAATGAAATCACAGTTAACCTTTATTTTGTGACATTCACACAACAACTCACAATGCATGCAATGTCTTTTGAATTTCCTCAAGACATTAACACCGTGCGTTTTTACAAGGTGTAATTTGGTTCAGATATCTCACAGCCAGGGCTGCATCTCTGTTTTTTCTCAAATGAACGGTGCACATGAACTCTTAGCATGTTAATTGACTCCAAGCCATTCACTCTCAAGATTAATAGATAAGCTTTGTTTATGATTTTTTATTTGACAGATGTATAACTTAATTGGTTCTAGTGTGCTTAACATGTACTACACAAGCAGAGCACGGCTGTTCGTAAAGGAAAACAAGCGAGCTGCTTACTGCATACTGTGGGTGCAATATGTGGCTGAATAGCATGCCTATTATTATTATTTATTTATTTATTTTCACAATTTTATGTAAGACAGTGTGCAAAGACTTCAAACAGTATGATGCTACATTGTTGTCACATGACCCCATTACATACATTAATTCTGCGAGTGGGGTCCATTATCATCTTGCAAATGAAGGTGGTTATTTGATGTTTTTAAACCAATTTTTAGTTGAAATGTCTTGTCTAAGAAAATGCTAATTTTAAAAACATTATGTGACTTAGACATTACAACATGGCAAGTCTGAATGTGCACATGTGCACACGGCAGAGGCAACAAAATTAAGTTATTAATGACTTAAATGTTTGTCTGTTCGTCATACAAATCTATCGTATGGATTTAGAAGACTTGGAATAATGCGCACAAGTCATATGGGCTACTTATATTATTCTTTAATTGTGGTTTTGTGATCTCATTGTAAGAAAAAGAGCAGCTTGGACTTTCTGGTGTAGATCTTCTCTTGTGTTCCATTTAAGATAAAGAGTTTGGAACAACATGAGTAAATAATGACAGAATTTTCATTTTGGGAGGATATCCCTTTCACTGTAAAAACAATCCCAACTCCTTTCCAACTCGTTTTCCATTCTTAGAAACCTGAGTTAACTGAATCAATTGGTAACATATTTTAAGCTTTTCACTTCATAGTACTGTTGTTGTTGAAATTAAAGTTATGACTGCTGACCCCTTTACAGTGGCAAGAAAAGTAAGTGAACCCTTTGGAATTACCTGCATATATGTATAAATTTGTCTTCAAATCTGGTTTGATCTTCATCTAAGTTACAATAATGAACAAACACAATCTGTTTTAACTAATAACACAAATTACTGTATTGTTCTTGTACATATTGAATACATATTTCAAACATTCACAGTGTAGGTTGGAAAAAGTATGTGAACCCCTTGGCTAATGACATCATCAAAAGCTAATTAGAGTCAGGAGTTGACAAACCTGGCATCCAGTTAATGAAACGAGATTGTAGGTGTGGGTCAGAGCTACTTTGACTTATAAAAAGCACTCAAACATTTTGAGTTTGCTATTCACGAGAAACATATGCTGCTTTGCATAAAGCTGGAAAAGGTCACACATTTATCTTGTTACAAAGAACTATAGAATGACAGCTAAAGACTTGAAGGAATCATTGGAACTGGTTAACATCTCTGTTCATGAGTGTATATACGGAAAATATTATGATCATGGTAATCATGGCAGGACACCATGAAGGAAGCCGCTGCTTTCCAACAAAAACATTGCTGCATGCCTGAAGTTTGCCAAAGACCACCTTGACACTCCACAACGCTACTGGGGAATATTTTTGTGGACTGATGAATCTAAGGTTGAATTGTTTGGAAAGAACATGCAGCATATGGCATAAAAAGGGCACCGCATATCAACATAAAAACATCATCCCAAACATCATAGAGACAAAAATTAATTCCTGAGTTTATCAAGATATCCTACAGGATAATATCAGGGTGGCTGTGCACCAGCTGAAGCTCGAGTAGAAGTTGGGTGATGCAGCAGAACAATGACCCTAAACATCAAAGTAAATCCACTACAGAATGGCTTCAAAAAAAGAAAATCCACCTTTTGGAGTGTCCCAGTCAGAGCCCAGACCTTAACCCAATAGAGATGCTGTGGAATGACCTCAAGAGTGCTGTTCACACCAGACATCATAAGAATATAGCTGAGCTGAAGCAGTTCTGTAAGAAAGAATGGCGCAAAATTCCTTCTGAATGTTGTGCAGGTCTAATCCGCAGCTACCGGAAACACTTGGTTGAGATTATTGCTGCCAACGGAGGATCGATCAATTATTAAATCCAAGGGTTCAATTACTTTTTCCACAGCACTGTGAATGTTTAATGGGATGTGTTCAATAAAGACATGAAAGATTATAATTATTTGTGTGTTGTTAGCTTAAGCACATTGTGTTTGTCTATACTTGTGACTTTGATGCAGATGAGATCACATTTTATGACCAATTAATGCAGAAAACCAGCTAATTCCAAAGGGTTCACATACTTTTTCTTGCCCCTGTATTTAATTTTTTTCTTGATTGCTTTGCTCAAACAAACCACTTCAAATGTTTCTGCATGCACACTGTGTTGTGGACACGTGTCGGACATATTTATGAAAGCCTCTCACTCCGCCTCTGCAGCTTGAAGAATGATGCCATTGCTGTTTAATGCAATTAATGTGTAATGTCTGGCTCAGGGTTGTGTTTCTGCAGCCTCATGTCCACACTAGTCTGTCTGCATTTTAAAACAATAAACTAATCAACAACTAGAACAAAAGGGCAAGTGGAGCTTTACAGCTGAAGGTTAAACATGATATCATATAAACATTTTGATGACAAGAACTTTGTAACTGTATTCTGGACTTTAAAGGGATAGTTCACCAAAAGAATGAAAATTCTGTCATCATTTACTCACCCTCATGTTGTTCCAAATCGGTTTGACTTTCTTCCGTTTGTGGAACACAAAAGGAGATGTTAGGTGGATTGACAGCCTCAGTCAACATTGTCTCAACCAGTGGCATGAGTTTGGTGGCTGATTATTTGTTTTCTGACCAATAGAAGACGAGGGGAGTGTTTGTGAAACCTGTTTGAAAACATGTCTTTATTTTTGCAATTACAGGTATGTTTGCTGAAGATAATGGGTTACTTTTAAATCTTTTAAATGTATCTTTTTTTTTTTTTTTTGCCCATTAAATTTCTAATGATTCTTAAAGCTACTGTTTGTATTTTTGTGCCAATTATATTTTCATGTTCTAAAAAATATATGTGAAGCTTGCCAATGCAAAACTTACTGTCACAATGCAAGTGTGTTCTAGGAGTTGCAACGTTGTTTTAAGTGGTCACTAGGGATTTGTTAGGTTTAGCTAGAGGGTTGCTATGGTGTTTACAAAGGCATTTCTAGCCAATTGCTAGGTGAATGGTAGGTTGCTACACAGTTGCTAGGATGTTCTAAGTGGTTGCTAGGGCATTGTTAGTGTGTTGCTAGGCAGTTTCCAGGGTGTTGTGCATGGTTATAAGGTCATTGCTGGGCAATTGCTAGGCGAATGGTAAGTTTCTACACATTTGCTAGGATGTTCTAAGTAGTTGCTAGGGCATTGCTAGGCAGTTGCTAGGGTGTTGTGTGTGGTTACTAGGGCATTTTAGGGTGTTTCTAGGTGGTTGCTAGGGTGTTCTGGGTGGTTACAAAGGCATTGCTAGGCAATTGCTAAATGAATGGTAGGTTGCCTACACAGTTGCTAGGATGTTCTAAGTTTTTGCTAGGGCATTGCTAGGCAGTTGCTAGGGTGTTCTGTGTGGTTACAAGAGCATTGCTAGGCAGTTGCTAGGTGAATGTTAGGTAGCTACACAGTTGCTGGCATGTTCTAAGTGGTTGCTAAGACATTGCTAGGTGATTGCAAGGATGTTCTATTTTGTCATTAGGGCATTGTTAGGGTGTTGCTAGGGTATTCTGCGTGTTTGCAAGGGCAATAGAAGGCCATTGCTAGGCGAATGGTAGGTTTCTACACAGTTGCTAGGATGATGGTTGCTAGGGCATTGCTAGGCGGTTGCTGTGGTGTTCTGGGTGGGTACTAGGGTATTTTTAGGGTGTTGCTAGACAGTTGCTAGGGTTTTCTGGGTGGTTGCAAGGGCATTGTTAGACCATTGCTAGGCTAATGTTTGATAGGGTGTTTTAAGTGGTTGCTAGGGTGTTCTGGGTGGTTGCTAGGACATTGTTAGATCATTGCTAGGCTAATGGTTGCTAGGGTGTTTTGAGTGGTTGCTAGGGTGTTCTGGGTGGTTGCTAGGGCATTGTTAGACCATGGTTAGGCTAATGGTTGCTAGGGTGTTTTGAGTGGTTGCAAGGGAGTTCTGGGTGGTTGCTAGGGCATTGTTAGGGCATTGCTAGATGGTTAGAAGGGTGTTCTGGGTGGTTACAAGGGCATGGCTAGACAGCTGCAAGGCAAATAGTAGGTTGCTACACAGTTGCTAGGTTGTTATAAGTGGTTGCTAGGGTGTTCTGGATGGTTGCTAGGATGCACACAACCACCCCAAACTCACACCATTGGTTGTGTGAGAAGTTAAATAAATTAATAAGTAAATAAAATAAAATAAAATAAATACTTATATTTTTAGATCAATTTTTATTTATTTAATTTTCACAGAGCAATGTTTTATTACCACTATGGTAATTAAGAACGCAAGTATAAACAACGGACCATACACTTGCAATGTATTGGCCAAACATTGACACCTACATTTGCAGAATTGCGTATAGTATGTTTCAGGCCTTAATGTCTGATTGATTTGATCATTGTGTGTAAAATTAGCCTGGATCACAGCATTGTCTGCATATGTCAATTTAAGCTAACCAGTCTTACTTGGGAACGTCGAGGTCAGGGTTAGCACACAGGGTTAGTCTTTCCCAGAGTGGTTTGGTAACCCGTGTGTCTATTCAGATGCACGGCTCTGATTTCATGCGGGGGATTAGATCTGTCTGCCTGGACGAACCACACCACACCCTCTCATAACCTTTAAACACTTTCCCAGCTGTGCTCACAACATCCGACTATCCCATTGTCTGCTTCTGCTCTGACAGGGACGAAATTATATTTAGCATCATAACTGAAGCACTTGTGGGACAGACAGTTGATCATGTTTGCCAGTGTTGCGAGTATTCCCAGAAGGTTTAGTGCGTTTGTGTAAATCCAATTAAAAAACGGTCGCACAACCAAAAGCTCCAAATCCGTCATGTCCAACTCGAACCAAGAATGAAACAAGAACTGTTACTGTGTTATGTAATCAGGTTCATGAGATTTCAATCAGGCAATGCTTTTATTGATTGGTCAACATGTTCATAAGACTATAGCTAAAGATAGGCCTACACATGTGTTACTGTAATGTATTGCACAAGTTTAGTTGTAATCAGCTGAATTGTATTAAAATAAACATTTTGTCTGTTTGTTTAGAAATCTTATTTAATATGTAGTTATGGTGGGACCAATTACTGGACCTCATTTATGCATGTAAAACAATCTTGGAAAAGTCATTAAAAAGTCTTTGTAAACACGCCTTTCTAAGGAATTGTATTAAATTTATCTCAGATGTTTTACATCTGCTCTGATGAAATCTGAAATAATCTCATCATTTGGCAACAGACTGCTGAGGGCAGGAAATACAATAGAAATTGCATTTATTTCTAAAGATTTAAAAAAAAGTACGAATATTTGGAACTCTTGAGGAGCTGAAATCAGAATCATTAAATTCCTTATGATTCCCATCCCTAGAAACATGAGGTTTTTGTTATATTTTAGTCAATTTAAGTTAACCGACTGCTAGTTTGTTTACAAGTACTTTTATTTACCTTTTCTTGAAAAAGTAAAAAAATTTCGCTAACATCACACACAATATCAAATTTCTGCTTTAAAGTCCATGAATATATCTTTATTCCATGACATATGCTAAATCTTTTAACATGATCAATTTCCAAGATTTCAAGTTGTCAAAAGTGCCACCCGGATATAGTCGATTTTGTCAAAAGTGAATGTAAACGCATAGTATATACAGTATGTATATTAATAATATCAATAATATATATATATATATACAGGTGCATCTCAATAAATTAGAATGTCGTGGAAAAGTTCATTTATTTCAGTAATTCAACTCAAATTGTGAAACTTGTGTATTAAATAAATTCAATGCACACAGACTGAAGTAGTTTAAGTCTTTGGTTCTTTTAATTGTGATGATTTTGGCTCACATTTAACAAAAACCCACCAATTCACTATCTCAAAAAATTAGAATACATCTTAAGACCAATAAAAAAAAACGTTTTTAGTGAATTGTTGGCCTTCTGGAAAGTATGTTCATTTACTGTATATGTACTCAATACTTGGTAGGGGCTCCTATTGCTTTAATTACTGCCTCAATTCGGCGTGGCATGGAGGTGATCAGTTTGTGGCACTGCTGAGGTGGTATGGAAGCCCAGGTTTCTTTGACAGTGGCCTTCAGCTCATCTGCATTTTTTGGTCTCTTGTTTCTCATTTTCCTCTTGACAATACCCCATAGATTCTCTATGGGGTTCAGGTCTGGTGAGTTTGCTGGCCAGTCAAGCACACCAACACCATGGTCATTTAACCAACTTTTGGTGCTTTTGGCAGTGTGGGCAGGTGCCAAATCCTGCTGGAAAATGAAATCAGCATCTTTAAAAAGCTGGTCAGCAGAAGGAAGCATGAAGTGCTCCAAAATTTCTTGGTAAACAGGTGCAGTGACTTTGGTTTTCAAAAAACACAATGGACCAACACCAGCAGATGACATTGCACCCCAAATCATCACAGACTGTGGAAACTTAACACTGGACTTCAAGCAACTTGGGCTATGAGCTTCTCCACCCTTCCTCCAGACTCTAGGACCTTGGTTTCCAAATGAAATACAAAACTTGCTCTCATCTGAAAAGAGGACTTTGGACCACTGGGCAACAGTCCAGTTCTTCTTCTCTTTAGCCCAGGTAAGACGCCTCTGACATTGTCTGTGGTTCAGGAGTGGCTTAACAAGAGGAATACGACAACTGTAGCCAAATTCCTTGACATGTCTGTGTGTGGTGGCTCTTGATGCCTTGACCCCAGCCTCAGTCCATTCCTTGTGAAGTTCACCCAAATTCTTGAATCGATTTTGCTTGACAGTCATAAGGCTGCGGTTCTCTCGGTTGGTTGTGCATCTTTTTCTTCCACACTTTTTCCTTCCACTCAACTTTCTGTTAACATGCTTGGATACAGCACTCTGTGAACAGCCAGCTTCTTTGGCAATGAATGTTTGTGGCTTACCCTCCTTGTGAAGGGTGTCAATGATTGTCTTCTGGACAACTGTCAGATCAGCAGTCTTCCCCATGATTGTGTAGCCTAGTGAACCAAACTGAGAGACCATTTTGAAGGCTCAGGAAACCTTTGCAGGTGTTTTGAGTAGATTAGCTGATTGGCATATCAACATATTCTAATTTTTTGAGATAGTGAATTGGTGGGTTTTTGTTAAATGTGAGCCAAAATCATCACAATTAAAAGAACCAAAGACTTAAACTACTTCAGTCTGTGTGCATTGAATTTATTTAATACACGAGTTTCACAATTTGAGTTGAATTACTGAAATAAATGAACTTCTCCACGACATTCTAATTTATTGAGATGCACCTGTATATATACATACACTGTCAGCCAAAAGTTTGGAATAATGTACAGATTTTGCTGTTTCGGAAGGAAATCGGTACTTTAATTCACCAAAGTGGCATTCAGCTGATCACAAAGTATAGTCAGGACATTACTGATGTAAAAAACAGCACCATCACTATTTGAAAAAAGTCATTTTTGATCAAATCTAGACAGCAGTCATCACTCCAACACCTTATCCTTGAGGAATCATGCTAAATTGATCATTTGGTACTAGAAAATCACTTGCTATTATATCAAACACATTTGAAAGATATTTGGTTCATTAAATGAAGATTAACATTGTCTTTGTGTTTGTTTTTGAGCTGCCACAGTGTGCAATAGACTGGCATGTCTTAAGGTCAATATTAGGTCAAAAATGGCAAAAAAGAAACAGCTTTCTCTAGAAACTCATCAGTCAATCGTTGTTTTGAGGAATGAAGGCTATACAATGCTTGAAATTGCCAAAAAACTGCAGATTTCATACAAAGGTGTACACTACAGTCTTCAAAGACAAAGGACAACTGGCTCTAACAAGGACAGAAAGAGATGTGGAAGGCCAGATGTACAACTAAACAAGAGGATAAGTACATCAGAGTCTCTAGTTTGAGAAATAGACGCCTCACATGTCCTCAGCTGACAGCTTCATTGAATTCTACCCGCTCAACACCAGTTTCATGTACAACAGTAAAGAGAAGACTCAGGGGTGCAGGCCTTATGGGAAGAATTGCAAAGAAAAAGCCACTTTTGAAACAGAAAAACAAAAAGAAAAGGTTAGAGTGGGCAAAGAAACACAGACATTGGACAACAGATAATTGGAAAAGAGTGTTATGGATCTTAACCCCATTGAGCTTTTGTGGGATCAGCTAGACTGTAAGGTGTGTGAGAAGTGCCCGACAAGACAGCCACATCTATGGCAAGTGCTACAGGAAGTGTGGGGTGAAATGTCACCTGAGTATCTGGACAAACTGACAGCTAGAATAACAAGGATCTACAAAGCTGTCATTGCTGCACGTGGAGGATTTTTTCATTAGAACTCTTTGAAGTCGTTTAAGAAGTTCTGAACATATTTTATCTTTTTTTCAAATTGTAATAGTAATTTTTCACGTTATTAATGTTCTGATTATACATTGTGATCAGCTGAATGCCACTTTGGTGAATAAAAGTACCAATTTCTTTCCATTAGAGCAAAATCTGTACATTATTCCAAACTTTTGGCCACCAGTATATATATATATATATATATAGTACACGTTTACATTCACTTTAAACAAACATATATACATTTCTTATTTTGGGTGCTGTATGCTATATTTCTTATGTAGGTTACACATCCAAAACAAGCTGAAAATTGAATTACTTTACAGCTGTTTTATCAGTAAATGAAGCATCTAAACAGTCAACTGCACATTAGTCTTCTTAGAAGCTTGAAAAAAATAAAATATTGATACACAGATAGACATTATATATATGTATAGAGAGAGAGAGAGAGAGTATAAAATGATAAGTTTATAGATAGATGGATAAATAATTAGATGGATGGATTAGGCTTTGTAGCTTAAATGCAGCCATAGAGTCGCAGGCAGAGTTGCGTGTGTGAGTGTGATTGGCGTTCTGCAGGGTTGGATGCATTCGGGCTGCAAGAAGGCAGCGATTAATAAAAAGCAAAAAGGTGGGGCGTATCGGAGGCACCAGCAGCTGTGGGGCGACACCAAAGGGTGTCTGTGTCACACCCCCTCAGATGAGAAAAGCAAAGGTCTGGGCGCATCCATTCACGGTTAATCAGAGAGTCATTCAGTGCTTACATCAAGTAGGCCACTGCAAGAGTTTCTGTCTGAATGAAGGGCAAGGGTGGTATACACGCCCAGAGCATGCACACATACTTTACAATGTAAAGGCCTTTCTAAAGAAAATGTGGGTCCATACAACACATTACACAGTGCATAATAACAGTTCAAATTGTTGCACAGATAAATAGAAAATTATTTTCATTGCATACTCTTAAATATATTTACATGCTTTCCTCACCCTGAAAACAATTATTGATCATTTCTATTGGACACCTTTACTGACTCCACATGACTCATGTGATCTAAATGAATATGAAAGTTATGTGTGGGTAACAGACCTACAGACTGAAATTGCACATGTTGTCAGCCACTGACTGTGTCTTATGAGACACAAAGTTTTATTCCTGCAGGGGGCACTCGACGCTCTGAAAACTGAAGTAACTAAAGTAATCCATATGACTCCAGTGGTTAAATCCATGTCTTCAGAAGTGATACGATAAGTGTGGGTGAGAAAATGATCAATATTAAAGTCCTTTTTTACATTAAATTCTCCTTTTCTGCCCAGTAGGTGGTGATATGCACGAAGAGTGTGAATCGCCAAACACAAAAGAAGAATGTGAAAGTGAAAGTGGAGATTTATAGTATAAAGGACTTTTTGATCTGTTTCTCACCCACACCTATCATATCACTTCTGAAGACATGGATTAGTCATGTGGATTACTTTTATGCTGCCTTTATATGCTTTTTGATCTTCAAAGTTCTGGCCACCATTCACTTGTATTGTATGGACCTACAGAGCTGAATACTCTTCTAAAATTCTTGGTTTGTGTTCAGCAGAAGAAAGAGGGTGCATTCATGAGGGTGAGTAAATGATGAGAGAATTTTCATTTTTGGGTGAACTATCCCTTTAAGTAAAAGTCTCCATTTGCTCAACATTTAATCTCATTGCTGTCTTTGCGAAACAATAGAGATTTTCAAGAGGTCTCATTTGTCATTTTTTTTTTCGCACTAGGACAAAATAGTGGTTTTCAGCCAGGATGTACCCTTAAAAGTTGCAGTTAGAACTGAATGGAAAAAGGAGAACATTTGTGGGTTCCACAAAAATATTTTTATTTTATAATTCTTTAGAAAACCATCTATGTACACACATTTAGGAAACCATTGTGCATCACAATTCAACCGGCAGGTAATTTCGGTGAGGTTCAGTGGGGTCTATCCTAAGTCCAAGGTTCAGGCAGTGGCATATTAAGTATCCGATGTCTTACTGTTGGGGTTAGCATCAGCTCATTCTCTGCAGTCCGTTGTAATAGACTGAAGTGAAGTCTGGCTGGCACCGGCTGCATTCAGTCGTCATCACTCAGAAACACAAAGCAATGGAGTCCAACACCAAGCAGGAACAGAGCTGGATCTGACCGGCTCTGGTAACATCGAGATATGAATCGGCATGGAAACAAATAGAATAATATTAGCGTAGATGTCATTCAATTTTATGCAGAGTTATAGATCATGATAGATGTTTCTGGTTCTGGCAGACCTAACTAAAGCAACCTAATTGTGAGTTGATGAATAAATTAGGTGTATGCCTGACTAAATAGATGAATCTTTAGTCTAGACTTAAACTCAGTGAGTGTGTCTGCATCCCGAACAGTGTTACTGATCAAAAACTGCATTGAGACATCAATAACTTTTCAAATCACCCAAAAAATCTCCATCTAGTCCACTCAAGAACATTATCTATTGAAAAATAGTTCTTGATAAGAATAGGGTTCTTAAGGTGCTGCAAAGACCAATGGAGGACATTAAAGGCACTTAAAAAGACACAAACAGTGAATGTCATTTGGTGAAAACTAAATCTGTAGTGACATATTATGTTGTAGGATGTTGTTTTAACCCAAAAAATATTTGACTTAAGCCTCATATAGCAATTTTTCAAAGACGGGCTATTGGTGCGTTAGACAGTGATGAATGGCCAGCTTTTGATGTTTAGTGTACACTGCAGCTTATACATCATAAAAACGTTTGGTTTCCAGAGGGACTCAGTGAGGACAGATATACATATACACAATTTAGTTAAAAAACACACTGCCTTTGACTAAATACAGTGCTGAAAACCATCAGACACCTGCCAGCTACAGCCGGGTAATGCTCTTTTACTCCCATTGGCATTGAATGTGATGTTGTTATGGCTTTTAGAGGAAGCTAGAGACATAAACTCCAAAGTTTACACTTATAAATAATGATTTTACAGTCCATTATGGATCTTATAAAGCTATGACTTAATTCTCATAATATTATCTTAAAATATTAACACTTTAATCTCATAATGCAATGACTTCAGTCTCGTAATAGGTCTATTAAGTGATTATTATTAAAACATAGTGACTTTATTCTCATGATATTCTAACTTTGTTTTCAAAATGTTGCACTAATTGCACAGGTTTTTAAATCTACTGTTTATTGACACTGATTTGAAAAGAATACCTTATTTTGAAATGTTAAATAAGTAAAAATACTCTTCCACAACATATCTGAATTAAAAAAATATATTAGTCTATTTTTCAGAAAATTAAACATAAAAATGATATAGATTATATAATTTTTATGTTTTATTTTTTCTGAAAAATAGACGATAATATATTGCTTTAATATTTAAAAAATATATTGGTAACACTTTCTATGAAGCCCATATTTATAATGCATTGTAAAAGTATTATAATGCATTAGTAATGTCTCATAATACACCTTATAATATGTTATAACTTCTCAATTGTAAACAATTATAATACAATACTTATTCATAGTTAAATCTACCATTTATGTCGAAAATACTAGAAAAGGTTGTGTTCTCCCAACTGTGTTAATTTCTACAGAGAAATTATATATATGAACAATTTCAGTCAGGATTTAGGCCTCATCACAGTACAGAGACAGCACTTATCATTAGTTACAAATGACTTGCTCTTATCTGATCGCGGCCGCATTTCTCTTCTAGTGCTTTTAGATCTTAGTGCTGCCTTCAGCATGATAGATCACGACATTCTCTTGAATAGGTTGAAGAATTATGTTGGCATTAGTGGACTTGCATTAGCATGGCTTAGGTCCTATTTATCAGACTGCTACCACTTTGTATGTGTAAACAAGGAATTATCAAATCAAACAAAAGTTAAGTATGGAGTGCCACAGGGATCAGTTTTAGGGCCTCTGCTTTTCTCCTTATACATGCTTCCCCTGGGAGATATTATCAGGAATCGCGAAACAAGTTTCCACTGTTATGCTGACGATACCCAACTTTACATTTCTTCTAAACCCAAGGAAAATTCACAATTCTTCAAATTAGCAGAGCGTATCAATGAAATCAATGATTGGATGGCCAGAAATGTCCTTCTACTCAATTCCGACAAAACAGAGGTACTAATGATTGGACCAAAAACCTCTAAAAATAAGCTGCTAAAATATAATTTGACTCTTAATGGATGTGCTGTTATATCGTCTTCTACAGCGAAGAATTTAGGTGTTATATTTGATACCAATCTGTCCTTTGAAAATCAAATTTCAAATGTTTGTAGAACAGCATTCTTCCACCTCATAAATAGTGCTAAGTTATGACACATGCTCTCTGTTGTTGATGCCGAAAAACTAATTCATGCGTTCATGACCTCAAGATTAGATTGTTGTAATGCATTACTGGGAGGATGTCCAGCAAGTTCAATAAATAAACTTCAATTGGTTCAAAATGCAGCTGCCAGAGTGCTGACTACAACCAAGAAATATGATCATATTAGCCCCATTTTATCGTCATTACATTGGCTACCTGTTAAATTTCATATTAATCTTTAAATTCTGTTACTTAAAACAGTACTTAAGTGACCTTCTGACACACTATATTCCATCACATTCATTATGATCACAAAATTCTGGCTTGTTAATAGTTCCTAGAATATCAAAATCCACAAAAGGAGGTAGATCCTTTTTATATTTGGCTCCTAAACTATGGAATAGTCTCCCTAACACTGTTCGGGATGCAGACACACTCACCCAGTTGAAGTCTAGACTAAAGACTCATCTATTTAGCCAGGCATACACCTAATTTATCCATCAACTCACAATTAGGTTGCTTTAGTTAGGTCTGCCAGAACCAGAAACATCTATCATGATCTATAACTCCGCATAAAATTTAATGACATCTATGCTAATATTATTCTGTTTGTTTCCATGTCTCAACCTCAGTATTCATATCCCGATGTTACCAGAACCGGCCAGATCCAGCTCTGTTCCTGCTTGGTGTCGGACTCCACTGCTATGTGTCGCTGAGTGATGATGACTAAAGTTATATACTTTACACACGCACAAAATAACACATATTCAATGTACATTTTGAGATATTATGAAAAACACTTGTTAAGGTTAAAATATATCAGAATATTTAATATATATATATATGAGTAAAAACATAGGTAAATAATTATGAAACACAATATAATTTAAGTGAAAAGCAAAAATATAAAATGTAACATTAAAATATCAAACCATTGTTTAGGCCAACAGAAACTGTGATTGTTGAATTACAAAATATAAAACATATGTGACAACTTGCCCTAAACTGACATTTATGAAAAATACTCTTGTCCTGAGAACACAGTTCAACCTGTCAGTTACCAGTCTTTCACAGATTGTTGGGGAACATTGTCAGAGCAGAAGAGAGCAAGTCTTCTTCCAGGAAAACCTTGTACATGGCTTGATTCATGCATCCTTCACAAAGATGAATCTGCCCAATTCAAGCCTTGCTGAAGCACCCCCAGATCATCACCGATCCTCCACCTGGTCGTCTGATGGTTAGCTGGAGACCTGGAGAGGCCTTAAAGCCACAGTGTCTCGCACCCACTGTGAAATTTGGTGGAGGATCGTTGATGACCTGGGGGTGCTTCAGCAAGGCTGAAATCGGGCAGATTCGTCTTTGTGAAGGACGCATGAATGAAGACACGTACAAGGTTAACCTAGAAGAAAACTTGCTTCCTTCTGCTCTGACAATGTTCCCCAACTCTGAGGATTGGTTTTTCCAGCAGGACAATTCTCCATGCCACACAGCCAGGTCAATCAAGGTGTGGATGGAGGAGCACCGGATCAAGACCCTGTCATGGCCAACCCAATCTCCAGACCTGAACCCCATTGAAAACCTCTGGAATGTGATCAAGAGGAAGATGGATGGCCACAAGCCATCAAACAAAGCCAAGCTGCTTGAATTTTTGCATCAGGAGTGGCATAAAGTCACCCAACAGCAATGTGAAAGACTGGTAGAGAGCATGCCAAGGGTTATTCCACCAAATATTGATTTCTGAACTCTTCCTAAGTTAAAACATTAGTATTGTGTTGTTTATAAATGAATATGAACTTGTTTTCTTTGTATTATTCGAGGTCTGAAAACACTGCATCTTTATTTGTTATTTTGACCAGTTGTCATTTTCTGCAAATAAATGCTCTAAATGACAATATTTCTATTTGGAATTTGGGAGAAATGTTGTCAGTACGTTATAGAATAAAACAAAAATGTTCATTTTACTCAAACACATACCTATAAATAGTAAATCCAGAGAAATTGATCATTTTTCAGTGGTCTCTTAATTATTTCCCGAGCTGTATATATACAGTATATAAAGATTAGTTTAAATAAACTAATCTGAAGCCTAAAAAGGGTCTAGTAACGCCCATGGTGTAAATAAGGCTATGCCGGTGTATTATTAGTTGTGATAGAAGCAGGACCTCACAGATACACCAGCAGCGTCAGTGAGTCATTATACATTAGACACACACTCGTCTGTTTAGATGTGATGACAGATCATTGTCTCTTTCTTCTCATTCCAAGCGTGAATCACAATAAATGGGTCACTGTGTGAATACACTCCAGCCTCAGGCACGACATTACGCCATAATAACACACCTGCCAACGACTGAACAAAATCAGTATGCAAACACATAAAGAAACCTGCAAGAACCCCCTCCCACTGCCCACCACACACACAAACACACACACACACATCCATTCATTTATATAATTAATCTAAATATTCTGGTCCAGATTTTAACAGCCCAGATCAATCTAATGGTAAAATTATCATGTTAACAAAATTAAACAAATTACAACATCTCTGAAAAAATATAATTTCAATAAAGTTTTAATCGTTGCGCAGTATTCTTAATTTTTGTGTAGTTCTTTGAATGCCGCAGAATTTACATCAATTGTATTTTATTTTAAATGTATTCATGATTATTATAAAGCAAATAAATGAATGCATTTATAAATCTGGCTCTGCAATCAAAATAATTTCTAATCATAATTATAATACATATAGTTGAAATAATTACATATCTATATAGAGCCTGTATGCATTCGGCTATCAAACCCTGATCAGTGTAGGTGTGACTCATTAAAGCTTAAAATAATGCCCAATAATTAAACCAGTTTACTAAATAAAATATGGTTGATATAAAATATATTATAAATATGCAACCTAAATGCATTTGGAATATTTTAATATATTTTTAATATTTTATTTTATATAAAACTGAAATAAATAAATAAATAATGATATCAATTAAAACTAATTAATTACTCTTTCATTAATGCTCACTTCTTGTTAGTGAAAATAACAGGTAACACTTTACAATAGGGCTCCGCTGGTTAATATTAGTGAATGCATTAGGTATCATGATCTAAAAATGAACAAAATATTTTTACATCATTTATTAATCTTTGTTAATGTAAATAAAATACTATTTTTCATTGTTAGTTCATGTTAGTTCATAGTGCATTAACTAATGCTAAAATATACAACTTTTGATTTTAAATATGTATTATTATATGTTGACATTAACATTAACTAAGATTAATAAATGCATAATAAATACATTTCATTGTTAGTTCATGTTAACTAATGTTGTTAACTAATGTTAACAAATGAAACCTTCTTGTAAAGTGTTACCAAAATTATAGCAAATAAGTATAACACTTGCATTTTTATGACTTCAGGTCACTTTCTGAATTTTAAATTTTCAATTAACATATTTGGATTTAAAATTATAATTTTAAAGTGTGATGCAGTCACATAATTATTACTGTTTTACTTTAATGAAACAATAAGATATGTAAATATCTCCAGGCAGCATCTAGTAATAAGCGAATTAATATTCATGAGCCGAGCCTTGACCAATCAGTTCAGTCATCATTGTTTTGCTTCTCCCTGTTCAATAGTGCCATCTGCAATCTTGTGCTCCCATTTGAGAGTATAAAAGAATTAGACCAATATAGAACAATAAAGTAGGCTACAATTTGCTTTAAAATTATTTGAATGGAAGCCCAATTTTACTAATATTCATTGTCCACAATTTATCAATGGAT
Organism: Myxocyprinus asiaticus; assembly: GCF_019703515.2. Classification (NCBI taxonomy): domain Eukaryota; kingdom Metazoa; phylum Chordata; class Actinopteri; order Cypriniformes; family Catostomidae; genus Myxocyprinus; species Myxocyprinus asiaticus. The sequence continues at coordinate 3,886,729 of NC_059346.1, read as the reverse complement.
TTTAAATAAATGTTTTATTCTTAATAAGGCAAACAACTGTTTTGAGTGTTCTAACTGTTTTATATCAAACTATTGGTTATCATGCCCACATGCTCTTAATTGTAGTAACCCAGGTCCATAGTCTCTATAAAGAATCATCACGCCCGCAAGGAAACTATCAATCTGCAATCAGCTTTAACACTGACACAAATCAACAACACTTGCTTCTTATCGTTGTATCTTAACAGAAAGATGCTGATGGTATCTGTTGCCAGAATGATTTTTTGATGAGAGATATTGTATGGCTGCCATTACCACTGTACATTTTGTAACAGCACGCTACTATTGCTGGTACACAAGCCAGTATATTCAAAACCGTGTCTCCATTTATTAGCTATGAAAGTTAAGGAAATGCTGCACCTTTTGTAACTTATGTAAATACTATGTTCACTTAACTACTGTATATTATATAAACACATAAACACTCGAAATTAGTATAAGAAAAGTTACTTTCCCCTTTAAAGTTGCTTTGTATCTATAGAAGAGATGGTGGTGGGGTGTGTGTGTGGGGGGGGGGGGGGGGGGGCTTGTTGTAATTTTATACAATTCATTACTTACAGTCAATATTTGATGATCTATAACCATAATTTAATGTATTTGTATGTTACCTTTTCCATTTTGCTGTTTCATATTGTGCTTCATAATTTTTTTATGTTTAAATTTTGTTGAAGAGCTATACAAGTCACAAAGCCCAAAGTTCTGACGTGAACGCTTAGCGTCTGGGTAGTTTGTACAGTCGAACGTGACCCTTTTAAAGTATACTTTATTTGACTGTGCGCATACACAGGTGGTTGGCGCATGCATATTCTGCGCGTTAATAGATGCGTGGTTATAAAAATCGTAATGCGTGTTCAGTGCTCAAGCACTCTACTGATGACGAAATTTGCATCACGTATCCTGTACACGGACGCTCAGCATTTGCATCTGATCGAAGTATACTTTGGGCTTCATCCCATATAGTGTGATAATGTGCGTTCAATGAATTACGTCTGTTTTCCTGGGCAATAACATTAGATAAACCCACTGTAACTTTAGAAATATTCACTGGAGTAAAAAAGTGTGAGAACTAGCTCCCTATAGGGGAGAGTGGGGTAAGATGAGCCAATTTATACTATGTTGTCTCCTGTACAAGGACACATTAAACAGAGGTAAAATAAATAGAGCTACCTTTGTTTCAAGGTGTCTGCTATCACTTGATTTAATAGAGTCTGTAACAGAAAGCTACAAACAACTGGCCTTTTAAGAGAATTGGGTCAACTTGCCCATAGGCAGATCTTACCCCACTCTCCCCTACACATATTAATGTGACCTAATTGTGTGCACCTTTGTAAACTAGCAAATTACCTTGTTTAAAATGTCTTTTCTCTTTGTAAACTATGTCTGATGTAAACAATCACGACTGCCATCAGAACTCTACAGGAGCGCCCACAGGACTAAAACAGGGTCAGAATAGCTATAAAGAGAACGTCCTTTCCAGCTGTGAACTTGATCAGATTCCCATCAGGAATTCCAGGCATTTTTTTGGAACATTCCGTGGGCATGTAAAGAAGGCTAAACACCACAGATCCCCTTTGATTCTTAGGATGTCTGTTTCTCAGCCGCTGTCTCTCTCTCCTGCTTTCTGTCTGTCTCTCATGCACATTCCTATCATGGGTTGCCAGGGCAGCGTTCAAAAATCTCTGCTTTGCAGTAATGAGTTCCTTTGAGCTGGGCATGAGGGCATGAATCAGCTGGGAACTCTGAGAGGCTCCATCCTTAGGTTCATTTAGGGGGCAAAGGTGGGGCGTTAAACTCGCTTTTGTCTTTAAAGTGTTTGGTTGTCATCAAATGTCCCATTGGCTGACCCAGACGGAATTTGCAGACTTTTTAGCTGATGACTATTTCAGCTTCCATTGGAAGTGAGTAGTTTTGTTTGCCCAGTTTTCCAGTTCAACTGGACCATAGTAATGTCAGTCTGTTTGGTTGTTGGTGGACTGATTGAGAAATTGAGCTGTGAAATCAATATGAGTTCATAGGCCACATTGTGACATTATAGAGAAGAAACCATCCTAGCAATGAGAACAATAGAGAGCATAAAAAATTAGCCAGAACGTCTACCCTGTCAGAGATTCATTTATTCTATCAGACAGCTTTCCAGTTGAAAAGCAGAATATCAATAACCATCCGAGAGGTGCAGATGGTTCAGTCAGTCAGTCTTCAGGGGAAAGATCATCAAAAAACGTATTAACAATGACTTGTGGAGGAAAAACTGTTGTGAATTCTTATGAAATCGGCCAACCTTTTCCCAAATCCGCACAAAGGCCAGGGCGCAATACCAAACTAATTTTTCACTTAAGGCACTTGCGAGTCAACCCACCAAAGGTCGACTCCCAAGGTAGCACGGCGGAATGAAGACATTAAATGTGCTCTATATATTGATTGGTTTGTTATTAGTTGGGGAGAATGGAGAAGAATCAAGGCGGAGAAAGTTGTTTGGTGAAAACTGATGGTCTAAAGAGCATTCGGCAATAAAAGAAGGATTAGAATCGCAAGGAAAAAAAGCAACTGTTGATACAAAACTCAATATGGAGGGTTCAAGTGTGAAGTAAGTCAGATGTCTATGAATAGGCAAAAACTGATGTTGACAGAGGAGAGAAGTGAAGGTTTTGAAATTATGAGGGTTTAGGATAATGTTAACAGTGTAACAACAAATGTAATTAAAAGTAGGTACATAACATAATATGTATGTGCATAATAAGTACATTGTATCAAATGCTTAAGTACATAGTAGTTAAAGACCCCTAATATAAAGTGGGTCCCAAACCCCTAACCCTAAGTATTAAACTTTGATGTGTAACTTCTGCATTATTGTGCAACAGACAAGAATAATTCCTCAAATCGTGTGACTTGTTGGTGAGAGGTCTATAATGACATTTCTAAGAGCTCAGACATACATATTTATTTTTGCCTGTTGGACGATAAAACAGATGTGGAAAAAAAACCCTACAAGTACATTGAAGGAGGGACCTGAGCCATCTTAAACTTTTTAAAAAATTATGAAAAGAGCTGTTTTCGCTTAGGAAATTAAATGACTACCTAGAAAGCACATGGAATATCTTAATTACTAAATAATGTGCTATAAACCACTCACAACACCCTTGCAGCATTTGTGCATGAAAATTACATGACTATGGTGAAATCTTAGTAAAATTACATAACATTGGTCCTTACACGTATCGCGGCAGATCCGAGGTGAAATGTCAACTATTAGGAGCTAAAAGCGAGTTAAATGTTCTCCCAAACAGATGAGGTTTTTGAGGATAATGCTGTATCGAGTTTTAAATTAACAAAACTGACCTCCCCTACCCTAAACCTTAAATCTAAACCTAACCGATAGTGTCAGAAAAGCAAACGTGACATGAAAAACACAATTTCTAAAGCAACCACGTCATTTTGTGCTGCTTCTATGACACTTTCGGCTCAAGTCAAAATCAAATCGAATCCCTTTATTGTCACTCAACCATATACACAAATGCAACAGTGGGTGAAAGTCTTGGGTGCGGTTCCAAGCAACATAGCAGTATGACAATTACAATAAACGTCAACTGTCAAAACATCAAAGTGTCAACTCACGTGCTGTTCAGGACTCGTACCTTGATCCCTTGCAACACAAGTGCAAAGCTTTATCAGTTGATTGCACTCAAACAAGCATATAAATGTACTTTATGTAATGCAAATGTTAAAATCAGTTCTGTCAATCGATTCAATATTTTAATTGTATTAATTACATGACATGCCTATTAATTAATTGAATTAATCACAATTAATACATCATTATTTGCTGAGAAAAGCCCCCAAATAAAGATAGTGCATATAAATGATGCATTATAATTAAAATATTTATAATTATAATATGTGGGGCCGGATTGAATTCAGTTGAAAATAAATTGCATTATTGTGGCAGATGAATAAAGCATTGATTAGACAATACAAAAAGTGCCTTAAGAACTCAATATATTGTTTGTTTTATTCTCATATCACTTAATAAGCCTACAGTTGACAGCAGTCTGTTTTGCATGAGTTCGTCAATGTGTCCAGTTTTCACAGTATGAGTTCTTGCGTTCCATCTGCGCTATTTTTAATTGTCGCTCTATTTACATAAAAGTACTGGAAACTTTGAAAATCACGTCTTAAGGGGGCCTGGGTATCTCAGCGAGTACTGGCGCTGACTATCACCCCTGGAGTCACGAGTTTGAATATAGGGTGTGCTGAGTGACTCCAGCCAGGTCTCCTAAGCAACCAAATTGGCCTGGTTGCTAGGGAGGGTAGAGTCACATGGGGTAACCTCCTCGTGGTCGCTATAATGTGGTCCTCGCTCTCGGTGGGGCACGTGGTGAGTTGTGCGTGGATACCGCGGAGAATAGCGTGAAGCCTCCACATGCACTATGTCTCCGCGATAACACGCTCAACAAGCCACGTGATAAGATGCGCGGACTGACGTCTCAGACGCGGAGGCTACTGAGATTCTTCTTCCGCCACCTGGATTGAGGCGAGTCACTACGCCACCATGAGGATTTGGGAATTGAGCATTCCAGATTGGAGAGAAAAAGGGGAGAAAAAAAAATAATAATAATTTTAATTACATTTATTTATCACACATTTGCACATATACAGTGAAATTCTTTTTTTTTTTTTTTTTATATACATATCCCAGCTAAGCTGGGGTCAGAGTGCAGGGTCAGCCATGATACAGCGCCCCTGGAGCAGTTAGGGTCAAGGGCCTTGCTCAAGGGCCCAACAGTGGCATCTTGGTGGTGCTGGGGCTTGAACCCCCCACCTTCTGATCAGTAACCCAGAGCCTTAACCACTGAGCCACCACTGCCCTCGGTGAATTAAAATACGTGTTTAGCATTAAAATATGATACATTTTGACAATATTGTATATTATCTAATAAAGACATATAAATTGATGTCTGTTTTTTAATTTTTTTTTATTTGGCTTTTAGGATTCAACAATTAAATTAGACTTAAATAAATTGTAATTATGAATATATTATATATGTAATTATATTATTGCAATGACTGTTATGACTGCTGTGTGTGCTCAACGATGCTGATATAAGTTAATATATTTATATTTTGAAATAGATTAAGACTTTCGTTCCGAAATCTGCAGCAGCAAAAGCGTGCTCTTTTTTCTCGCTCGCTGAAACATATTCCACAAACTTTACATTCCCTAAATATGTTAACTAACATAGATATACCTCAGAATCTACCACAAGAAAAAGTGCAACGAAAACTAAAAACCTTGTCATAAAACTCTGAACTCGGTCCAGAGAAGACTCACGTGATCCAAGGTAAAAGCGCAGAGGTTGATATCTCTGTTAAAACTGTTTAAACATGGTGAGAAAGTGAAAGAAATAATATACATTTTTATTTTAAAATTATATTCATGTTATTTGTAGACTATTGATTAAGTGAGTTACTTGGAAAACAGAATAAAAACATAAACATAATATTCAAATGATTGAAACATTCCAGGTGAGACAGTAAGTCTGTATGTAAGAGGACAGAATTGAGAAAGTCTGTAGTATTGTTTTATCAGCACATGGTTTGCATTTCTCTAAATCCCACCAAGATTCCTGTCAGACAGCAACGGTCAGCACACAAATCCAGAGGAACATACTGCAGGGGACTGAGCATGCTGGGACCAATCCAAACTCTTATTAAAACACACATTATATGCTCCTGGGATTACTCAAAGCTTGGATAAATGCATCATTCTTTTGTTAGAAGTAATGCAGATAGAAGATAATGATCAAGACATATTTATAACTGATAACTAAGTCAAGGATGGCTATTCCTTTTGTAAACAAATGAACTGTGATATCTTATTATTACATTGTTGAAAGTTTGCATTTAAAAAAATTGTATGCAACCATTGTTCATTGTTCTTACTGAAAAATATTCCATACATACATTCAGCATTATTCATGTTTCGAATGAAGCCGAAAGCTGAAAGTCTGTTTTTTCTATTTTAGGCTGATGTCCATGACGCTGTGGCCAAACCTCCTCATCCTCAACTAAAGCTTCTGCTTAATTCAATTAAACTCGTAATTACATGAAGAGTCTGAGTAAATATTAGTGTAAACTTCTCCACCGTCCTAAAACTGCAGACACTGCCTTGTTCACACGGGATAATCCTCCTGTGGTTTTCACCAAATAATCAAAACAATGTTGGGTCCCACTTTATATTAGGTATCTTTAACTATGATATACTAGCATTAAAATACATACAATACAATGTACTTATTGTGTAACTATATGTTGTTCTGCAAAATTCTTACAAGATTCACATTTGCTGCTACTGAGGTTGAGGTACGGCTAAATTTAGTTGTAGGATTAGCTGTAAGGTTAACAGTGTAACTACAAATGTAATTAAATGCAGCTTTAAAGTTTTTCAATTAAAGTGCAGTTACTTTAAATGTAAGTGTAACAGTAGCCAGCTGGTAGGTTGCTGTGCAGTGTGTAAACCTCACTCCCCTGGCCTCAAGAGGCACACTAGCGACTGACGCTAGCCTCCTTGTTAGTGAGCCCACCTCCCATGCCGGAGAGGCACGCTAACAATCCCGCTCGGAGCAGGTCAAGAATGAGGTTGTAGCCTGTAGCCTCCTTGTTAGCACGCCCGCCTCCTATGCCAGAGACGCCAGTTCAAATCACACTTGGAGTGGGTCAAGAAGGACCGTTTACAGTGGTGCTGTGACCCTGATGGGAGTGAGATTTAAGGGGGTGAGTGTAATGGTAGCCAGCTGGTAGATAGCTGTGCAGTGTGTAAACCTCACTCTCCTGGCCTCATGAGGCACACTAGCAACTGATGCTAAAGGTTGTTAGTACACCTGCCTTCCATGCCGGTTCAAATCCTGCTTGGAGTGGGTCAAGAAGGACCGGTTACAGTGGTGCCGTGACCCTGATGGGAGTGAGGTTTAGGGGGGTGAGTGTAATGGTAGCCAGATGGTAGGTAGCTGTGCAGTGTGTAAACCTCACTCTCCTGGCCTCATGAGGCACACTAGCAACTGATGCTAAAGGTTGTTAGTACACCTGCCTTCCATGCCGGTTCAAATCCTGCTTGGAGTGGGTCAAGAAGGACCGGTTACAGTGGTGCCGTGACCCTGATGGGAGTGAGGTTTAGGGGGGTGAGTGTAATGGTAGCCAGATGGTAGGTAGCTGTGCAGTGTGTAAACCTCACTCTCCTGGCCTCAAGAGGCGCACTAGCAACTGACGCTGTAGCCTTTAGCCTCCTTGTTAGCACACCCGCCTCCCATGCCAGAGACGCTGGTTCAAATCCCGCTCGGAGCGGGTCGAGAAGGACCAGTTACAGTGGTGCTGTGACCCTAATGGGAGTGAGGTTTAAGGGGGTGAGTGTAATGGTAGATAGCTGTGCAGTGTGTAAACCTCACTCTCCTGGCCTCAAGAGGCGCACTAGCGACTGACGCTGTAGTCTTTAGCCTCCTTGTTAGCACGCCCGCCTCCCATGCCGGAGACGCCGGTTCGAATCCTGCTCAGAGCGGTTACATAAGTACCATGCAACATCACCTATGTGCATAATAAGTACATTGTCTCAAATGCTTAAGTACATAGTGATTAAAGACATCTAATATAAAGTGGGTCCCAATGTTGAGTTCAGAGCTTTAAACGTAACCCATGCTGACCAACAGGCACCTATCTACAGAATTCAAATATGATCTTGTAACCTCATCATTTATGCCAGGCCTATTCAACTGCCAGCCCATGGGTCAAATCCAGCCCATTTTATATTTTCAGTGGCCCGCTTGAGGTTGTCTGTTGTCTTAGGGGCTGTTCACACCGAACACGTTTTATGTCTGATCGCGCTGTTTAAAAAATGTTTTTCATATGTAAACTTGCGCTGGATGGAAGTCGCGCCAGCTCTCTTTCAGAGGTTGCGCTACAAATAATCATTATCCATACTTTTGATGAAATGAGAAGATTAAATAACTAAAATCATGGACGACTGACAAGCGTGAGTTCGGGGAAGCAAAAAAATTATTTTCATTTATTTGGTCAAGAAAACATTTTAAAAAAATGTTTAGTATCAATCTGATTTAATTTCTCAGTTATGGACCAATTTTAAAGCATTTTTTTTGTTTGTTTTTTTTTTCACACTTGATACTGTATATTGCAGGAACAGTAAGTGAAGTAGGTTAGTATACTATTCCAAGCATATATAGCCAATATATGTTTTATAACTGGTACAGGCACTTAATTGCATCTTAAATGATATTGCTAGTACCAATTATATGAGTGGTTTATGAAAAAAAAAAAAGTTTTTGTTTTTATGGATCATTTTAAAAAGGGTCAAAAAGCTTGTTCATTTGCATACACTAAATCTTTTATAAAATGTTTTGTTAAATAAACACATTTTTTACTAAAAGGTCACACAAATTCATCAAATGAATCATATAAAAAAAAAGTTGTATGATTTTCTTTAGGGCTTAAATAACTGTTTTACCTAATTTGCATATTTTTAACATTTAAAGGAATAGTTTACACAAACATTTAAATTCTTTCATCATTTACTCACCCTCATGCTGTCCCAGATGTGTATGACTTTCTCTCTTCTGCTGATCAAATGTAGGTTTTTATAAGAATATCTCAGCTCTGTTGGTCCATACAATGTAAGTCAACAGGGTCCAAAACTTTGAAGCTCCAAAAAGCACATAAAAGCAGCATAAAAGTAATCGATATGACTCCAATGGTTAAATCCATGTCTTCTAAACGCAATCCAATTGATTTTGGGTGTGAACAGGATCATGATTTCAAGCTCGATTACACTTATGCTTGACGCATTTGCAGAGCACTAGGTCACGCTAGGAAGTGTAATAGAGCTTGAAGACATAGATTAAACCACTGGAGTCATATGGATTAATTTTATGCTGCCTTTATGTGCTTTTTGGAGCGTGAAAGTTTTGGTCACCATTCACTTGCATTGTGAGGACCTACAGAGCTGAGATATTCGTCTAAAAATCATCGTTTGTGTTCAGCAGAAGAGAGAAAGTCAGACACATCCGGGATGGCATGAGGGTAAATGATGAGAGAATTTTCATTTTTAGGTTAACTACTTCAAAAATGTTTAATTTTGACTCACCTGTTTGTTCACCTGTTGTACCTCTTCCTTTGTTTTTAGGAAAATGCAATATGTCTGATTTCGAGCGCCTTTCTGACCTGCTATGTATTTCCTGTTGCTCTGATGGTTTAATGAACAGTGAGTCCTCCAGACCCATGTCACGTTCCTGTAACCTTTGCCAGCTGCGGTGCTGGGGGCAGAGACAACAATCCCAACAATCCGTGTGCTTCTGTCCGGAAATAGCAGACACAAATGGGGGGTCAGACTCTGAGCTCTGGAATTTAGATGAAAGACCTCGTCTGGTTCGGCAGGTGGGGATGCTTACGTTTAATCTGAAGATGATTGCTTTTGTTTGGCTGTGGTTTTGCTTCAGTTGTTTTTGAGTGTTCTGCTTCAGGTCAGACATGGCATTTTTTTCTTAACATGTTTCATTTTAAGATATGACATCAGATCAGCAGGTTTATAAGTAAAAGTTCACGATAAAAGTTTACACAATGCATACTTTATTCTTAGTCACATATGAAAATCAATCAATTGTGTGCTCTATATTCCAAGTCTTCTGAAGCCTTTGAGGAACACACCGAAATTTAAAGGTATATTCCGAGTTCAATACAAGTTGAGCTCAATCGACAGCATTTGTGGCATAATGTTGATTATCACAAAAATGTATTTTGACTTGCCCCTCCTTTTCTTTAAAAAAAGCAAAAAATCTGGGTTCCAGTGAGGCACTTACAATGGAAGTGAATGGAGCAGTCCGTAAACATTGAAATCAAAGCCACAAGACATAACAATATGCATGTTAACATGATTTTAATTTGATAATATAGCTTACTAACCTTTTCGGTGTAATTTTATTGCCAATTTTACAGTTTAGTTGCTATGACGACGTAACATTTCTGCCTTTAAACCCTCAAAAAACTGGCCCCATTCACTTCCATTGTAAGTGTCTCACTGTAACCTAGATTTTTGCCTTATTTTGCCTATTTTTTATATTGCGTTTTGGTCATTTATGACCCGGGAGATGTAGATAATAATTTTTAATATTGCCACATAGTTTTTAGTACTGGAACCAACCTTTGTGACTTTATCAAGACTATCAAACTACACATAAGAATTTTTTTTCCAGATTTAAAAAAAAAAAAAAATTGTTTAAGAGCTATAACCATTTAAAGAAAAAAAAGAGTTACATCCTTTCCGTTTGCGGGTCAATTTTGACCCGAGCATCAATTGTGGCTTTGCACATGATATTATGTCGATTTTTTGTACATCTATGAATTCAATTTTTCACTTACATTAAGCCTCTTTCACATACTCTCTCACACGCTCTCACTGGGACTGAATCTTGTTTACAGACATGCACACACACATACAGTCAGGGGCGTAGATTCCACCCCCCACCCCCCAACCCCAGGTGTGGACTCTGTGAACTTGTATCGAAAAGAGTTCTGTGAACATTCCTCAAATTCTCCTTTTGTGTTCTTCTGAAAAGTAGTATATGGATTTGGTACTATTATTATTTTTATTCTGGGCATTTTGTCCCATGACCTTATAACTTCATCTAAAGATGCCATGGGTGAGTTTATATCCACTGAGGCATCTTTAGATCCCAGCAGATGTTCCTGTAGTCCTCTCGATCCAGGGCTCTCAGGTCAAAATGTCTTAGCTAGATCTGCACCAAGAGAACAATGGATTCCACTAACGTCCTTACTGAAGCTCCTTTAGAAGAAAAGACTTGCCCACAGGTCAGTTGCTCCTCTTACTAAAGCATTTGTGGAGCTCCAATTTGAACTCTATGAAGTTTTCGCCAGAGTAGCCGCTTTCAATCCAAGTTCACTCCCTGCCAAAAGCCCTCAGTCATACCGAGTTCCTTCATTTTGGAGCTTCCCGACTGCTAGACCATCTCCACCTTGTGAGAAGAGGGCCCCCCGGGTCTTATCAAACAGCCTTTTGTTCTCCTCGGCTTGGCCTGAGATTCTGAGGATGAGAGATGCGGTTAATACCCAGGGAAGTGGCCCTAATCGCCCGGCGCTATTACTGTGGCCAATATCAGCGGGGATGACAGACTTATTGATTTCAGAGCTCCAGGTGGACACAGGTGAATTCCCCCCTCCATTGCCCCGGGTTTGATCTCCACTCGGCTGGGCAAGAACAGCTCTGCCTCACCTGTTCCGTGGCATGCCGGCCCCATCTCGAACCATTAGCTCCACAACTGAGCTTAATCCCTCAATAGGACCTGATGACTCTGAAATGTACAGGTGATTCATTTCATCTAAATTTGGGGAAAGTCCAATCAATCTCTCTCTATGGTAGATACAATTCTTGTTTGTATATGGATTTTATATATTTTTGATGGGGCTGCGTGGTATGGAAAATATAGTGGTTTTTGCTAGCAAATTTATGTTCTTAAAATGTTTCCCAAATGTTACTTTATGGTTGAGGGAATGTGAAAATGTTATGTTATGTTATGTTTTTCTTATATTAGGAATATTCCGGGTTGATAGCATTTGTGGCATAATGTTTATTACCAAAAAAAAAAAAAGAAAAAAAAAAAAGAAAATCATATCGACTCGTCCCTCCATTTTTTAAAAAAAAAAAAGCAAAAATCTGGGTTACAGTGAGGCAATGCAAGTCAATGGAGCCAATCCGTAAATGTTCAAATACTCACTGTTTTAAAAGTATGTCAACAAGATGTAAACAATATGTGTGTAATATGTGTGATTCCTTTTAACCTAAATTAAACCATGTTTTACCCATGCTTTACTGCCAACCGGAAATACTGTTCTAGAAAGGACGTTCACACTTGAGTCATCTAAAAAGAACCAAACTAAATAAATAAATAAAACAGTGAAACAGAGGGTGTGGGGGAAAGCATCGCAATCACATTGCATCTGTCTGCTTTGTAAAAAAAAAAAAAAAAAAGTATATTTATAAGAATAATTTTAATTATTACTATAATAATGTAGTTCCGCAGCTCTCTATACGCAGATCACGCAGTCTACAGTAACAGTAAAGGACAATCTATAGTTTTTTGGTAGGACTACATCACTGCTTGCTACAGCCCTGCCCATGACGACCCCTGTCCACTGTTTTCTTTTACATCACATGGATGGCCTTGTATGTGTGCGTCGTTTACCTGGGGAAGTGATGGCACTAGGATGCACTATGGGAAGATGACAAGCTGGTGGAGGGAGTGTGATGTTCTGGGAAATGTTCTGCTGGGAAACAATGGGTCCGGCCATTCATGTGGATGTTACTTTGACATGTGCCACCTACCTAAACATTGTTGCAGACCAGGTACACCCCTTCATGGCAGCAGTATTCCCTGATGGCAGTGGCATCTTTCAGCAGGATAATGCGCTCTGCCACACTGAACACATTTAGCAACATGATGAAGAGTTCAAGGTGTTGCCCTGGCCTCCAAATTCCCCAGGACTCAATCCGATTGAGCATCTATGGGATGTGCTGGACCAACAAGTCCAATCCACCGTGGCTCCACCTCGCAACTTACAGGACTTGAAGGATCTGCTGCTAATCTCTTGGTGCCAGATACACCTTCAGAGGTCTTGTAGAGTCCATGCCTCGGCGGTTTGGCGCTGTTTTGGTGGCACGCGGAGGGCCAACAGCATATTAGACATATTGTTCATAATGTTTTGGCTCATCTGTGTATTTTATAATATCAGGTAAGTAGTAGCCTAGCAGTTAGAGGCTAGCATTTAGCACACATGCTCTGACACAAGGAGTCTTGAAATTTGAGGCAGTCTAATTTTCGTAAATAAACTTTTAAATAATTAGTATAGTAATATGCCAAATTGAGTATGAGTATTTAAATGAAATGCCATATTTAGTGACTTGACAGTCCATGCAGTGGCATTTTAGTTATTCAGATCTAGTTACCCTGCTGAAATAAACAACTTAAACCAGTTTTTGGCAGGATTTAGTGGGGTTAAGGGAACTTTAACAGCTGGTAGTGCAGGGAGACCAGCTCACCATCCAGCCAAACCAGCTGAACCTCAGCTTGGCCAGGCTGGTCCGCCTTGAACTGATTAAAACCAAAGGCTGGTTTAAGCAGTTTTCTCAGCAGGGCAATGACATAATATTCATGCTAAGGATCAGCGTCAGCTAGCGTGAGCAGTTTGAGCGAATCTGCACGCTAAGTGTTGGCAAGGTCTCTGTTGAGTTCTGCTATGTTTTGTGCTGTGCCAACTGTCTGTCAGTATTGGTGAGATTGCCGATAGGAACATAATCATACACCATTGTGCTTCTCCACAATCTATAATGGAACCCCATTGAGTTCTCTGTCACCGCTCGACTTGATAGTGTATCCATCAAAATATTGAATCAGTAGGATATGTAATGGCACATTGATTTTCTGCTGTAGGTAGGGAGTGATGGGCATAATGTCAGCACTTTTCCCCCGTGCGACCCAATCAAACCTCTGAACACTCATTCTTACAGTGGCGGGAAGGGATTTATATTTTTCTATGGATATTGAGTTTCAGAGAAGGTTAAGGTTGGTATAATATTGATCTTTAAACCAACTTTGACAAAATCTAGAGACAGCTCAATCAAATTTCAGCATCTTTCAGCATTGCTTAAAAAAAAAAAAAATCTTGAGTTTTTATACTTGTAACCTTTTCATCCACATGTCAGAATCTTCATAGAATAGATCCACCTATATTATTATTATTATTCAATTTATTTATAAAAATAACAATTTATTTTATTTATATATTTATTCTCTTATTTATGAGAGTGAATTTCATGAAGAAATACCAGGATCAAACTTCATCCCAAAATCCAAATAATAATATTAATAATAATAATAAAATAAAAATGAAAAAGGATATATATATAAACTTCGACAGCGGTGAATGGGAGATCACAGCAAATATTATTTTCACTTACCCATTTGCTCCAAGAGCAAAAGAAAAAGTCTACTATTACATTTGAATGACTTTCCAGAAGAGTTAAAAAAATAAAAAAATAGAGAGCAGTGGATTAAGACAGTCAGATGGGAGAAGATGCCAAATTTACTGTCACTCTCTCAGCAGCTGTCATCGAAACCCCCTCGCAGCTGTGGTAATTCGTTTTTTTTTTTTTTTTTTACAAACTAATTCTAGGGTAATATAACACAAGCATAATGTTATAAACTTACTCAATATTTTTTTACAAAATTACCATATCAGTTTCTTCGCACATTTCCGCTCTGCTGTATTTGGATGCGTTTGAATGAGAGTGAATGGAGCGCGAAGTGTAGTGTGACCGCCCCTTAATATGGAAAAAAATGTGTCATTACAGTAACACAGTGATCAAAATCATGCTGTCTGAACAATTGTTTTTTATAATTTTTTTAAATTAAATTAAAGGCAGTGTATCTCAAGAAAATTGTCAAGAACATTTTTGGGTCATAATTATACATATATACAGTACTGTGCAAAAGCTTTAGGCACATAAGATGTTTCACAAAAGCATTTTTCTTAAGATGGTTTTTTATATCTTCAGCTTTAGTGTATTGTCACGACCAGCTCGTTTCAAGCCACGACATAAAAGAGGGATCAAACAACAAAATCTAATCAGTACAAATTGATTTATTTGTATTAAACAGATACCACAACAACCAATAATAATAAACATAAGTCTAGAGATAATAAAGGGAAAATAAAGAAATAACAAACCAAATAACTATAACTAAATCTTTAAGCTACATGATATAAGAAAAACATAAGAAACAAATGAGAAAAGAGTCAGTAAGGTCTTATATACTAAGCAAGAGCCACTCCTGAGAGAAACTATCCCTCAGAGAGAGTCTTCCCCAAATAACACACAACACTCTTATATACTCTAATTATCAATTAACATGGGGAAAACCAATCAGAAACTCCCACACTCTGCCCCAATAGAATCAAGAGGAGACTCAGGGTCATCACATGTATCAATAAGAAATATAAATGTTAGACTCCCAAACATTACTTTTGCAAATAGAAAAGATTAGAATTGAAGAACAGGGAGCCCTGCAACAGATGTCATGGCCCCCACAGATCCCCCACTGAACATCGTGTCAGTCTGAGATTAACATAAAGAGACAGAAGCAACTGAGACAGCCGAAATAGATAGAAGAACTGTGGTGAATTCTCCAAGAAGCTTTGAACATCCTATCTGCCAACAACCAAGAAAAACTGTGTCCAGGTGTACCTAGAAGAATTGGGGCTGTTTTAAAGGCAAAGGTGGTCACACCAAATATTGATCTAGCTTGTTTATGTTTACTGGACTTTGTATGACATTAAGTGAAAAATGAAAACTATTTATGTAATTATTTTTGAAGACATCCTCACTATGCAACATTTTTCACAAGTGCCTAAAACTTTTGCACAGTATTGTGTATATATATACATTGATCAGCCACAACATTAAAACCACCTGCCTAATTTTGTGTAGGTCCCCCTCGTGCCGCCAAAACAGTGTCAACCCGATATACTCCGAAATACTCAAACCAGCCCATCTGGCACCAACAATCATCCATGTGAATATCTAATCAGTCAATCATGTGGCGGCAGTGCAGTGCATAAAATCATGCAGATACGGGTCAGGAGCTTCAGTTAATGTTCACATCAACCATCAGAATGGGGAAAAATGTGATCTCAGTGATTTGGACCGTGGCATGATTGTTGGTGCCAGATGGGCTGGTTTGAGTATTTCTGGGATTTTCACACACAACAGTCTCTAGAATTTACTCTGAATGGTGCCAAAAACAAAAAACAACCAGTGAGCATCAGTTCTGTGGACGGAAATGACTTGTTGATGAGAGAGGTCAACAGAGAATGGCCAGACTGGTTTGAACTGACAAAGTCTACGGTAACTCAGATAACCGCTCTGTACAATTGTGATGAGAAGAATATCATCTCTGAATGCTATTTTGAGATGCAGGTTGGTGCTGCTTTGGCAGCACGAGGGGGACCTACACAATATTAGGCAGATGGTTTTAATGTTGTGGCTGATCAGTGTATATATAATTTGTTTTTTTGGCATAAATGAAATTTTTTTTCACAATGCAAAAAAATAAATAAACAAAAAATGACCTGAAATGGGCTTCATTTTATTTATGTAAAGTAGAATATCTTATTTTTCACTTTTATTTTGAGGTGAAATATGACCCAAACATGTTCTTGACAGTTTTCGTGAGATTCATCTAATCAAATCTGACTATGTGAATGAAATAAGCACCATCCCACAAAACTATATTAATAACAGCTGGTATTTGCATTGTATGAACATATCAGTTG
Organism: Myxocyprinus asiaticus; assembly: GCF_019703515.2. Lineage (NCBI taxonomy): Eukaryota > Metazoa > Chordata > Actinopteri > Cypriniformes > Catostomidae > Myxocyprinus > Myxocyprinus asiaticus. The sequence goes on along the minus strand of NC_059346.1, from coordinate 3,870,289 downwards.
TACATATATCAAATCAAATAAATAAATGGCCATCTCTTATCATCACTCCTAAGACATCCAATATTAATAATTGAATAATATTCATTGCTTCTGTGAATGAGAGCATTATCAGGTGACTGAATCGACTAAATCTCTGAAAGCAATATGAGCTCAGTTAAACTCTGACAGCTGGGCAATTTTATAAGATTACATGTATATTTCATAAGAATTGCAGTGAGATGTTGAAAGTCAACACGGACGGAAGCTGAGCAAACAGACCCAATCACAGATGCTCAACCTCTGATCACATCCATTTGTATTGTGTGTATTATCAGCTTGGCACAGAGGAGGATAGAATTGAGTTTGTTCCAAAATTGACCCCATATACCACACACACACACACACACACACACACACATACACACACACACACACACACACACACACAAATATAATTTTTCAATTATCAATAGATTCTCACCTCTTTTACAGAGCTTCCATGTATAACAGAGACTTTTAATGTAGCAAACTGAACATTTTTGGTAACAAGAGTCACTTAATGCTACACTTTAGATACATTGATACATTTGAAGATCAGGTCCCTTTAATTAACAGTTACAGACACATTTAAAATCCAATTCAAAGTTTTCTGTTGCCGCACTTATCCTATAGCGCCACCTGCTGGAGCTTGAATGAATTATGGTCATTGCTGTAATTTGGAGCAGGTTTGTTTTTTTGTTTTTTGCCAAGGATCTCCAAATATGATGATCTCTTTGCAAGAGACCCCTTTCTGAAATATAAAGCAGCTTATATCATTTATAATGTGTGAGAAAAATAGGGAGCATGATTTTATAATGGCAACATGTTATGAAATTAAAGAATTTGCATAAAGAATTTAAATAATTGGCGCTTTTATTATTATTGTACAAAAGCCCCACTGAGGGTCCCAGTGAAGACCATTGCAGAATAGATTATTAGTGTTTGGGGCAGGCCAGGTCCAGATCAAAATCACTGAGGGTGCTTCTGAAAATAGTGGGGGTGCTCTGTATAAAGTGGAGATGTATCGTAATTACACATTTTTTAAATATATTAAATCAAGTTTAAATGCTACTAAAACAACGTAAATAACAGTTTTATGTACAAAACATTTATTGCTTCTGGGTTTTTTTCCCCCCATGAGCTGTCGTTGAAAATGACGGCAAAATGTTGCACCTGCAGACTAGGACATACTGATTTGCACAGTCATACACGTTTATTTGTGTGTTCACAGACTGCAGGGATTTTTGTGTGTTTGCTGGTATTCAAGGAAATCTGCTTGCCAATTTACAGTATTAGTCTTACATATTCAACTGAGCAGGGGTGTGCAATTGTTTTGGTACAGGGGCCACATCAGCTGTCCAACATGGAAGAGAGAAGATAAAAATGTCTGCATGGTTGTATCTTTTAATCCCAGAAGTAGTAATGCACTCATGCACTCAATGAATGATGCACAATTTTCTGAAGTGTATTCTGATGGCACCATTCTGTGATTGCTTGAAGTTTTGCTGCTACTTTTCTATCACATGTTAGTAAAACTGAATTAAGACTGAGTCATTTAGTATTCAATTTAACACTCTATATCAGGAGTCTGGCTTAATAGTAAAATAAAATATTCGGAAATGATAGATTCTAAAGGCTTATTTTAATGTTGGCCACAAAGTGGACACATTTGTTTTATTCTCAGAACATTATCAACCTGTTTACACGCTCATGGGTCATGATGTGGGTCTCGTCAATGGTTTGTTTGGCATCCCATTCTGCACACAACTGAATAAAACAGGCTGCATGACATTGATAAATGATTACTGCCAGAGTAACATTCACATACAGGTGTGAGGGACTTCAGCATTTTATAAATAACACAAAGAACAAACATATTCCTCTCTCACCTCAGCGGGCGAAAGATGCGAAGATCTATCACTGAAAAGGTTTGCTCGCAGACTTGGCACTAAACAACACACGCAGCATCACGAATGGACAAGGAGTGGCTGGCTGGCTGGCTGCATCACACTTTTCTTTGAGCAGAATATTGCACTATTGAGCACTTTAAGGTTTTTTGTCCGAAGAGGAGAGAGAGCGCGCACTCGCATGCATGGTTGCCAGATTGCATAAATTAAGTATGACATAAGGTGAAATATTTCCTATTTGTGCCAGTATAAATCTGTGATTGGGGTGTTGCATCTATTATCTGGCAACCCTGAGCATATTAAAAGCTTATGGATGCAGGATAGGTCCCAAAGCCAGATAAATGGAAGATTTATCTGGAATAAAAACGTTCATGATAAATCGACCTGCGGGCAGTAGTTTGCCTGGTCTGCAATTGAAGGTGCTCTAAGTTTCGTTTGAGGGTGCTTAGCACCCTCAAGCACCACCGTACAACCGGGCCTTGTTCAGTGGTCCGATTCTATTTAGCGAATCGTTCGAATGGACGGTTCAATTCAATAAAAAACATTAGATGCACAACCAGAGATAATTTAGCAGAGATGTGCCACTTCTATTAAAATGAATGAGAGAAATTGGCACGCTCAAACAAGAAACTCTAACACCCAACGGTCAAAAGAGCCAATCACATTTTAGATACAGACATCACCTGTCAATCAGCTCACTAAAGCGCATGCGCATTAGCTATATAAGCTGGGAAAATTGTGTGTTTTGACATAATATGAGGTAAAGAAGCACAATTTATGTTTCCAGTGTTGTCAAATTTAATTGCTGATTTGAAAAATGTTCTTCGATCGTAATCTTGACCAACTGTTTTTGAGATTTCGGTGTTCCCCCATTCAAGTAGATAGAAGCTGCACTGTCATGACTGGAAATAGTCTCCCGAGAGCGTTTCAAAGATGGCCGACAGTGGACTGACTTGCTAGAAAGACTTTGGCACAACTGAGTTCCGGGCGGCATTTTATGTTTTATTTTATTTTTATTTTATTTTTGTAGTAAACTGGTGTTTACCACAATTTTTTCACTATTTTAGTATAAGTATAGATTTCATTAATGTTGTTTATTTTTCCAACAAGATTATTAAGAACATCACTTTGTCATATTGATGTAAATTATTTCCAGTATCGTTAACAATATCCATCTCACAGTTTTACTCCTTAAACAAAACCGTTGGGTAAGTTACTCTAAAAAAGTAATTAATTACTAACTACTAATTACATCTTCTACAGTGTAATTAGATTACTGTACTAATTACTCTGTCTGAAAAGTAATTGTATTACTTATTACTAATTACTTTCTAAAACCCTGATCAACCTCGACCAGATGAACAATACAAAGATAGACATGAAACTGTTCTTTTAATTCTTTCAAATAATTCATATAAAATCAAATAAATTATTCATGAACTGGCCAAAAAATTTAAGGGGGCAGCGTTCAATTAGAAAACGTATATTTTAACATTAGATGTTAAATTTCGATTTTAAATTCACTATTGTTTTACATAGAATTTCTCTATAGTCTATACAGTATTTAACACAGTTACATCAGAAAAAACTGTAATTAAATTACTTAAAAATGAAGAGTAATCCCTTAAGTTACTTTTTTCAATGAAAAAGTAATTTAATTACAGTCATTAATTACTTAGTAATGCATTACACCCAACACTGTTTACAGTCGAGTGATAGACTAAACTTTGTGTGATTCTTTGAGCTCATGCGGTTTAAGGTGGACATAACGACATAATGAAGAAATAGTTAATCATCCTCAACAAATCCACCGAGTGTATGCGCCGATGAATGTCAATCTGGCAACCCGTAGAAAGGGGGCGTGTTTGTTTACATTTCTCTCTGAGCCACGCGCCTCTGCGTGATGACGTGAGAGATGCGCTACGTCGTGGCTCTAGGAAGGAAGGAGGCTGTTTAGTTTTCAGAAAACCCGAAAAATGATCTAGTAAACGGTAAGACAAGCTATTTATGATGCCGTCAGTGAGACAGGAGTCTGTGCTGTTATGTCCGGGTCTCTTACAGGTATAGCGATGTCTCTGTTGCCTGTTTAAATCCAGGAAATCTTCTTTATATCCAGATGCTAACTAGCAGCATAGTAGTTTAGCCTGATCTCTGCTCTATTAAATATATGAATTAAGACAGATTCATCTTTCAAAACATGTAAATAGTTTTCTAAGTTCCCACCAAAACACCACAGTTACTAAATCTAGTTATTGTTGCCACAGTTAAACCACAATAAATCAATATATGATCTTTAAAATTGTTATGAAGCTCTGACAATAGATCTGCTATTTTGTGCAGTATCTTATTATGACTTTTTTGGTGATGTGTTAGCTAATATTAAGTTATCTCAGTTTTACTGTATTACCAATGGTATTTCGGGAGAAACGTTGGGTAACACAGTAAATATGAAATATAAGTTATTATTATTAAGATAAAATATACTTTATTACCTTGCTAGATGTTTTGCATAATAAAAGCCTTCTGAATGTGTAGTAGTTAGGGTCAGGTATTTTTTATGTTAATATGTAAATACATTTAATTTTGTATGTAGCTTTAGACCTAGATTTTGCATCACACTTTAAGTGGTGGTGACCCAGTCCAGTACCAAAATTGTTTAATTGTTTTTTTGTGCAAAAGTAAAATTTTCTTAAAATCCAACATTGAAAGTTATTACAGTTAAAATAAACTGCATAGGCCCAACAATGCCATAAAACGACACAATCTGAATAGGAAAACTGACAATTTTGGAAAGCCATAAACAACAAGTAGTGTAACTCCATTTTAAAAGTTGATAAGCTTTAATATTTTACTATTCTGTCAATGCACAATTTAATGGTCATTTATTAGCATTTTAATATTTACATTTTTTTTTTTTTTTTTTTTTTTACCTCCTGTTCTGAACAGACTGGCAACCCATCGTTGGGTAATGACTAGGGACATCCCGATACTGGAGGTCGACCGATAGTGGATTTTGTCGATACCGATTACTAAAGTGGTGAAAAAGTCCGATAACCGATTAATTAGCCGATAGTTTTTAACATCAATTCATAGAATGTTACAACATTTTCTTAGACGTCACAGACATAGAGGCCAGTGGACAAAATTAATACAATCCCATATGTAGTTGATTTTTCAACCAATAATAATCAGAAAAAAAATAAGATTGGATGCATAACATGGGACTTTTAACACTAAACAAGCCTGAAACACCTGGGACACTTATTTTGGAATTATGGAGCCTCGGCTCCGTTACAATGCTCTTTTTAATATTTACCAAATTAAGCTTTTTATAGCCTATTATTATTATTATTATTATTATTATTATTATTATTCACAACATATGAAGTTGGAGACAAGATGTTTGTGCTGACGAGGAATGTTTCCCATAGAGTAAAATTTTTCTTTACGTCCCCTCGCTTCAATTTAAAAACATAATTATCAAAGGAACGCAGAGAAATAAAACAAACTATCGGCAACTATTGGCATAGATGTCTGCCGATAACCGATAGTTCAAAATGTGGCACTGATTAATCGGTAAAGCCGATATACCGGTCTACCTCTACCCGATACCATTTTTTACCGATATCCAAAGTGCATGGTAGCCGACACAATGCCAAAATATCACACAATTGAATATAGTAAATAACAAAAATAAAATTGCTAAAAAATGAATAAACTCTTATTTAGCACTATATTTTCTCAATTTCACACAAAAATGTAACTTTGTAAAAAATAATCTAAAAAAAATAATGTTGTATTTTAAATGGTAGATAGCAGTTTCTTCCGATTTCTGTTTAGTCATCAAATTTTAGTAATTATTTGCACATGAAGAAATTGTTAATATATCAGGAAGAAGGAAATAACAGTACATACAGTAGTCCATAAAATCACATGTGATTATTAAACTGCAAAGGCTGTGATTTAATAAGTTAAATACAAAGTTTGTATGTGCTGCGCGCTTCAAATACGAGTGCTTGTGAATGTGTGGAGCCGGTGTTGTGCTGACATAAAAACACAAAGTGATTATACCTTGTAGAGCTCTTTGACTCATACATGGAAAACACCATCATGAGCATCGAGCACTCTGTTTGTAGCAGATGACAGCTGTGGTGATGTGGGCGTGGCCGAGCGACGTCTGTGGAGAGTGAGGCTGGGAGAGGAAGAACGGTAAGGATTGACACCTGTGGGAATTTATCTCTAACAGCTGTTCTGTGTTACAGTGAGAGCTAGAGAGGGATAAAAAGGTAGTCCAGACCGCCAGAGGAGCGAGAGAGAGACACACACAGCCGAGTTCATGTTGTGCTGAAAACAAACCCTGTTGTGTGACACTAAAAAGTAGTAAAAATAAGTACTCATGTGGATTGTTTATCTGGCTCCCGCTTCTTCCTTCACAAAGAGAGCAAGAGACTTATCACAGTGGTGCAGAAAGCTGGGAATTAGGAGGAAGTGGGAGCCGGATAAACAATCCATGTGAGTATTTATTTTTACTACTTTTCAGTATCACACAACAAGGTTTGCTTTTCAGCACAACATAAATGATTACACGCACAACACGAACTCGGCTGCGTGCGTCTCTCTCTCGCTCCTCTGGCGGTCTGGACTACCCTTTTATCCCTCTCCAGCTCTCACTGTAACACATAACAGCTGTTAGAGATCATTTTCCACAGGTGTCAATCCTTACCATTCTTCCTCTCCCAGACTCACTCTCCAAAGACATCGTTTGGCCACGCCCACATCAACACAGCTGTCATCTGCTACAAACAGAGTGCTCGATGCTCATGATGGTGTTTTTCGTGTATGAGTCAAAGAGCTCTACAAAGTATAATCACTTTGTGTTTTATGTCAGCACAACACCGGCTCCACACATTCACAAGCACTCACATTTGAAGCGCGCAGCACATACAAACTTTATATTTAACTTATTAAATCACAGCCTTTGCAGTTTAATAATCACATGTGATTTTATTTAGTGTGCTGAATGTTTATGTAATAATATTTGTATGTCAGGTAGTATCGATTTTTGGTATCGGAGCATTTTCCAAGCACGAGTACAAGTACATGAGCATGTGTTGGACCAGTTTCGGTATTGGGACATCCCTAGTTATGACCCACCAGTTACCAGAGAGCCACTACTGTAGCTGATTTTTAAACGTTAAGCTATTCTGTCTTTTTTCTAGAACATTTAGGTAACAATGGAGACAGAGACAAACTCCTTCCATGTGGAGTTCCCTGACTTTTCCTGCTCCCTGTTAAAGAAACTGAACCAGCAGCGTCAGAGGGGTCAACTGTGTGACCTCATTGTGGCCATAGGTGGCCATCGTTTCCGGGCTCACCGTGCCGTGCTGGCCGCCAGCTCGCCATACTTCTGTGATCAGGTGCTGCTGAAGAACAGCGTCCGTGTGGTTTTGCCAGATGTCATGCATCCTGGCGTCTTCGAGCAGCTACTCTTATCCTGCTACACGGGAGCACTCTCAGTGCCATCCGGTGAGGTGGTGGCCTTCCTCACTGCTGCCAGCTTCCTGCAAATGTGGCACGTGGTTGACAAATGCACTGAGCTTCTAGAGGTGAGACGTAAGAAAAGCAAATGTGGTGGGCATTTTGAATATGGAACATCTCCAAAAGTGGATGATTATGGCATGGATAACGAGGATGCTGGTCAGACTGCAGGTAAAGAAATAGATCTAGTTGAAGACGGGATTTCAATTCCTACTTTACAAAGTGCCAGCTGCTCTCCTCCGGAAGATCCATGCAGGGAGAATGGATTGGATGCTATGGAGAATCAGTGTTTAAGACCTGCCTGTGTGCCACCAAGCATTATGGTACACAGGAAAAAGGTGCATGTGAAAGCAGAGAGGACAAACCGAGAACCCTGTAGTGGCCTGTTTCGCGATGAGTCCACCGTAGTAGCTGATACGGACCAGAACTGTCCCACTCCAAACATCGCTGATGATTGTTTTGATGAGAAACTAGTGAAACGTCTTGAGTGCCTGGATAGAGGTTGCTCCTATGAAGAGCCCTTGGACTTCTACGGAACCTCCATGGAGAGCATTTCGCAAGCTGCGGACGAGATCACCAACTCGACATCCAAAAATAAGCAGCAACTAGATGGAGTTACGGATGTTGCTAAAGACGAGGAGGCATCGGCCCATGGTGACAGTGGCCTAAAGGAGCAAATGTCTCACTCTGGGTTTGCCTCTGTAGTTTATAAGCTCTATCCGTGCCAATGCGGCAAGAGCTTCACGCACAAAAGCCAGCGAGACCGCCACATGAGTATGCACCTGGGTTTACGGCCGTTCGGCTGTGCTGTTTGTGGCAAAAGTTTCAAGATGAAGCATCACTTGGTGGGCCACATGAAGATCCACTCAGGCATTAAACCGTATGAGTGCAGCCTGTGCGCAAAACGTTTCATGTGGCGAGACAGCTTCAACCGCCATACCTCCACGTGCGCAAGGGCTCATCAGAAACGACGGGTCAGAGTGGAACCCGCCTCCTTGTAGGAACATTGTAAGAACACATGAGAGGCTGTCATTGCCAGAATGCCAAACATTTCGTTTCTATTGAAAATAAGCACCTCAGTTTGGGAGAATTTGTCCAGGTGTACTTCAGAAAACACATAGGCTGCGTCTGAAATCACGTACTGTCAGAATATGCACTGCATTTGATGAAGAACGTACTTCTTGGCTGGTGAAAAAATATGTTCTTTAAGTATGCAGGTGAGAATCTTAAAATTTCCGGGAATGTGGGCATTGTCCCGTGAACCGAATATATAGTAACAACCAACATGAAAATAATTAAGTCTGGTCTTGTTAAACAAGTACAATTTAACCACAAGGAATTGAACCACAACTTTCTTGGTAAATAGCACTTACAGTTGAAAATATCCTCCCAACTTGTGGTTCTCCACGTTTTTTAAATTCAGAGTTTTGAATATGGTGTCAGTGGCCTCAAACCTACTACTGTGCATCCAGGTATTTCTCACCCACTGTTTTATGAGGATTCGGACACCCTACTCCATTGCCATACTGTTTTTGGCATACTATACAGTAGTAGAGAAGTATGCATATTCGGACGCAGCCATAGTTTCTCCTGATGGGATGGTTTAAAGTCAACATGAAAGCAAAATTGATCTTTTTTACTTTATTGTGCACAGTTCATCAGGGCATACTATTTTCAAATGTCATAACTCTAATGTAAAAACTGTAACACAAAAAAGGCTCTGCCTCTAAAACAACTTTCAATTTTGGCTGACATCACCTAGACGGAAAATAATGTTATCCAATTGCCAAATAGCTTTTTATTTTTTGGCTGTATTATTTGTAGTTAATACAGCTTTTCTAAATTCTTGCTAGTTAACAGAGTAATTTAATTCAGGTTAACATTAATGTTATAAAAGTAACTGCAATAATAGCAAGTAACAATGGATTTGAAAAAGAAATGTGAACTTTGGTGAACTTTGACCTTCAGTCTCCAGAAAGCCACCTCAAATTCGTGTGCTGGTGGTGTTTCAGCACACACACACACACACACACACACACACACACACACACACAAAAAAGGATTTTTGCGTCTTTTTAAATGAACTAAAAGGAATAGTTCACCCAAAAATGAAAATTCTCTTACCATTTACTCACTTCATGCCATCCCAGATGTATATGATTTCCTTTCTTCGGTTGAAGAAAAATTGAAACATATCTCATAGATTTCTTGCTACTTTGTGAAGGAGGAAGCGGGAGCCAGGTAAACAATCAACGTAAGCTTTTTATTGCAAACGCTTTTTTGTCTAAAACACTCTGTTTGCTTTTCAGCAACACACACACAAGACTCTGCTGCGTGTGTCTCTCTCTCTCTGCTCCGGCGGTTTGGATTGCCCTTTTATCCCTCTCCAGCTCTCACTGCAAACAAACACAACACAAAACAGCTGTAAGAGGTGATTTCCCACAGGTGTCAATCCTTACCGTTCTTCCTCTCCCGGCCTCGCTATCCACAGATGTCGCTCGGCCACGTCCACATCACCACATACCCCAATCGCCTGACTCAGGCCGGGGAGCCACCCGGCCTGTCACTAACTCTCTCCCCCCCATCCCACCCCCAATTTCTGGAGAGGAAATCTGCAACAGCCATCTGCGCCCCCTGCCTGTGGACCACCTCGAACTTAAAAGGCTGGAGAACTAGATACCAACGGGTGATCCGTGCATTGGTATCCTTCATGCAATGGAGCCACTGGAGCGGGGCGTGGTCCAAACAATAACGGCCTGCCACAAAGCGCAACTTTCACCAGCGTGAACGCCTGCTGACACGGCTCCATCCACTGGACTGGATCTGGTGCACGCTTTTTAGTCAGATCTGTCAGCGGGCTGGTGATGGTCGAATAATTAGGCACAAACCTGCGATAATAGCCATCCAGCCCCCGGAACTGTCTCACCTCCTTTTTGGTCACTAGTCTCAAATCGTTTTATCAATTTGGGGCAGCACCTGCCCATGACCCAAGTTGAAGCCCAGATACCGTACTTCCACCCACCCAATTGCGCACTTCTTTGGGTTTGCCATGAGTCCCGCCCATCTCAACGATCTCAGGACAGCCCTCAGATGCTGCAGGTGCCGCTGCCAGTCATTACTGAAAATGATGATGTCATCCAGATGGGCAGCACCGTGTGGTCTGAGGATTCTGTCCATGAGCCGCTGAAACGTAGCCAGGGACCTGAAACAAACCGAACAGAAGTGTCACGAATTGTTGTAATCCGAACGGTGTTGAAAATGCCATCTTTTCACGGGATGTGGGAGTTAAGGGGATCTGCCAATATCCCTATGTTAAATCCAGTTTCGAATAAAAGGGAGCCGCGCCTAACCGATTGAGCAGTTCATCAATCCAAGGCATTGGGTACGCATCAGATTTAGACACAGCATTGACTTTTCTATAATCCACACAGAACCGGAAAGAACCATCACTCTTTGGAACCAACACCACCGGGCTGGCCCAGTCACTGTGGGATTTTTCTGTTACTCCCATATCTAACATGGCCTTTAACATGGCCTCCTCCCGAATCCCTTTTTTTTTGTGCTCAGGTAATTGGTAGGCATGACTGCGTACCACTACCCCTGGGGTCATTTCGATATGGTGCTCTATTAGATTCAGATGATCGGGAAGAGGTGAGAACACATCGGAGAATTCTCCTTGCAACCTGGCAACCTCCGTGAATTGTATCGGTGAGAGGTGGTCTCTGCAAGTGATTCGATCAGTGGCTTTTAAGTTCACCTCCGGTCCAAGCTCCTCCCTCTCCAGAACCACCATCGCCAACATCATGGGGTCCGCCTCTCTCCATGGTTTTAGGAGATTGACCTCAAAGGGCCCTTGCCACTTGGCGAGTAATTTAGAGCTCGATGTGGGGAGCAATACAAGGACTTTATCTCCCGGTGCAAATTTCCATAGCTGAGTACCCCTATTATACAGCCGGCTTTGACGTTCTTGAGCCCTAGTGTGTGAAGTTTTGCTCTCAGGTCAAGAACGTATTGAATTTTGTTTTTGCTGTTTGAAGGTCCCTCCTCCCATTTTTCCCATAGAACGTCGAGCACTCCACATGGTCGACGCCCGTACAATAATCAACTGGGGAGAACCCTGTGGAGGCTTGTAGGACCTTGCAGATAATAGGGGCTCGAGCCATTTGTCCCAATTTCGAGCGTCTTCGTGCATGATTCTTTAGTCTCTGATTAAATCGTTTGACCAAGCCGTCTATTTGGGGGTGGTAAACGCTGGTCCCCAATAATTCATACAGTTTGCGTAGTGTACGTGATATAAACGTCGTGCCCAGATCAGTGAGGATTTCTTTCTGAATCCCCATTTGGGAGATTATTCTGAAGAGTGCCTCTGCTACACTACGTGCTGAGATGTTGCACAGAGGTATCGCTTTACGCAGTTCACCAGAACCAACATTGGCATTGACCATCAATCACATTCACTTGATCAAAGGCGTGCCTAAGGGTCTTGTCTCACATCTGCTCCATAGGGGAATCCCCTGCACACTCCCTTGCATCATCCTGATGTGGAGCTAATGTAGATGGCCCCAGTACCGCCTCCCCAGCCAGTGAATCCCACCCCACACACAATACACTTTGTTACAGGACACATCCACATAAATTCCCCTCAACAAAGTTGTAAATTCCAGCCAATTCATACCCAAAATTAGTGGATGGGTGATGCAGGGAGGAACCGCCGCCTCTAGTCTATGCTTTTGCACTTTGAATTGAATAGTGATGGGCACTAAGGGGTAATCATGAATATCCCCATGCACACACCTTACCTTTACCCACTGTCTTGTATCCAAAGCCTCGGATTGAACCAAGCTTTGGTGAAGGGAGGTTTGATTACAACCTGAATCCACCAAGGCTTGATATGTACTCCCCTTAATACTCACAGGTATCTGGTACACTCCTGCTTGATCGGGGGCAGCCTGTGGCATGTCGGAGACACGGACCAATGTCTCCACCTCCATCGTTGGACATCGGTCCTGGAAATGGCCATGCTACCTGCAGCTCCAGCAGACTGGCCCAGACTTCACGCCCACATCCATGGCAGCGGATTCACCAACCTGTGGGGGAGAGCGGAGAGGGTTAGGGAAAACTTGTGGGTTGAACGGTTCACGGGACTAAGGAAATGTTTTTGGGGTAGGAATTCCCAGTTTGCGGGGAATAGGAACAGGACAAGGGGAAGGAGAGGGGGAGGGAGGAGAGAGAGAGAAAGAGAGAGAGAGAGAGAGAAAATAGGGCTCGCCGGACACCGAATACGCCGCCATATGGTCCTCATTTAGCTGGGCCGCCTCATCCAGCAACGCTGAACGGTGGCACTGGACCCACTCTGCCGTTCCTTTCGGTAGCCGGGCGATGAACTGCTCCAGTAACACCAGATCGAGCACTCACTCTGTCACGTTCTTCAACCAGCAGCCACCTTCGGCAGCTGTTGGACGAATGCGAACAGGTGGCCGTGCTCGCAAAGCATCCACGAGTGTATGTGCTGCTGATGTTGTTCTGGGCTATGGCCAACCCATTGCAGGATGGCCTTCTTCAAGTCCTCATACACCAGGAGGTTGGCAGTAGGAAGTTGTTGGGCCACGAGTTGGGCTTCCCTGGACAACAGTGGCAGTATGCGGGCCGCCCACTGGGACCTCGGCCACTTCCATGCGTCAGCCATCCGCTAGAGGAGCTCGACGAATGCCTCTGGGTCATCTTGAGGTCCCATCTTGCAAAGCGTGACATGTGGCATGGCCATAGGTGGGTCCGGGGTCATGGCTGAAGACCCCTCCTGGTGTACCAAGCTCCGTAGTACCTGCCGGTCCTCTGCTTGAGACTGGAAGAGCGCTTGATGCTCCAAAAAGCACAGACAATCAGCATTAACATCATCCATACGACTCCAGTGGTTAAATAAATGTCTTTATAAAGCGATACGATCGCTTTTGGTGCAAAAAAGATCAATATTTAAGTACTTTTTAACTATAAATCATAAATCGTACACGAGAGGGCTGAGGTCATGCAGTCTTTCCAGCTATGGCATGGCAACGTTCCATTCATTGCAGCAGATGCTCTCTACCTCTGTTGGCATTGCATGGCTTTGCCTACATGTACACCACCACGTCTCCTGAGCTCTCTGTCTCTCTAAAGCTTGTTGTTGTGCTGCTGTTGGTCGAGCCTCCTCCATCTACCTGTGCTCCTGGTCAGAGTACCCAGGTTCAAATAAATATGGCTGTGCAAAAACTGTGCAAAATCTCTTTTTCTCCTGCTAAATCTGACATCTTTGTTTAAATTTGCTTCAATTTGTTTACTGCGTTTGGTCTGTACAGTGTTCCTCTTACTCAGTTGTAAACAGCACTGCTCTTCCAGGTGTGTCACTTCTCATGTGAACATGCCAACGCCAGTACATCACACGATAGACCTCAGCCCTCTTGTGAACGCATACCGCTGCTTAACAGAAGCGATTATTTATTGTTAAATAGTATGTAAATATTGATCTTTTTCACACCAAAAGCGATCGTATCGCTTTATAAGACATTAATTTAACCACTGGATTCGTATGGATGACGTTAATGCTTATTGTTAAAATCATGTTACCATCCACTTCCATTACAAGGACCTACTGAGCTGAGATATTTTTCTACAAATGTGTTCTGCTGAAGAAAGGAAGTCATATACATCTGGGATGGCATGAGGGTGAGTAAAAGATGAGAGAATTTTCATTTGTGGGTGAACTATCCCTTTAATTAAAATGAACTAAAGCAACATAATTCTAGAACATTTGGTCACAACTTGATTTCATTGGATTCTATCCATTAACATTTGTAAAAGTTTACTTAAGCCACTTGAGTTTGGACTACATGAATACTTTTTGTGGTGTTCATGTAGCATTAATTAAACTCGGCAGGGGATTTCCATTTACCAGCATGCTTTTCATGGGACTTGATAGTAAATGCTAAAATTAAGTTTTATTTTATGTGTTTTTGTGCGAGATGTATATAAAGGGGGATACTTGTTAGTGTGTAATGTTTTTATTATGTTGAGATTTAGAAGAGTTTCTGTTATATTGGAGTTTTGGGGTTACCATAATGAGGAAAAGTGGAGCTTGAGCTAACGATGATGACAGGTAGATGTCGCACATGAAATTGAATGCTCGCTTTGTTGAGCAAATGCTGTGCTAACCATTGCATGTATTTAGCATGCTAACATTCACTTTCACTAGTTAGTACATAAAGAAATAAAATACATTTATTTGAGTTACATTGACACGTCTAATTTTGTTGGGTTTACCCAATTCAACTAGGTTCTTTCTACACAAAGTGTTTATGTTAAGATTACATAGTAATTAGAGGTTGACCGATAGTGGATTTTGCAGATACTGATAACTAAAGTGGTAGGAAAGGCCAATAACTAATTAATCAGCTGATAGTTTTTCAAATTGATTTATAGAATGTAAAAAAAATCGTATTCTTTCTTTATTATGGCGGGCAAAGACAAAGAGTCTGAAATGAATAAAATCCCAGATGCAGTTTTTTGTTCAACCAAAATCCTAAAAGTAACTAGAAAAAAATAACATTTTG
Organism: Myxocyprinus asiaticus; assembly: GCF_019703515.2. Lineage (NCBI taxonomy): Eukaryota > Metazoa > Chordata > Actinopteri > Cypriniformes > Catostomidae > Myxocyprinus > Myxocyprinus asiaticus. The sequence goes on along the minus strand of NC_059346.1, from coordinate 3,855,243 downwards.
TTCATAACGCAGGACTTTTGAGTATAAACAAGCCCGAAACACACTGGGGATTCTTATTTTGAAATGAATAAATTATGATAAACTATCGCAACTTTTGACAGATTTTTGCAGATAACCGATAGTTCCAAAAAGCAACTATATATTAGCACAGATTAAACTGTAAAACCGATATATCGGTCTACCTCCTCTAATTGTAATTTTAAGTTAAAAAACTCATTTCAAACACATGGAGCCACTGTCCACGATTGAACCAAATGCAGCCAAAGAGCTATTTGTTTGAGTGAGGAATACAGTAGTAGACTGTAATCTCATGTTCACTTCATTCCGATATGACACACCCACTTTTCATGATTCACTCAATTTGTAGAATAAAATCACTGCTTTTGTTCTTAGGAGTATCACACATTACAGATTGAAATTGGGTTGTGAATGCCATTTCATGTTGACTTTAATGTCATTCTAATGTCTGAGATGTGATTAGTGTATAAATACTCTACCACATGGTTTAAATCTCCCAGAAAAGCTTCGGATGAAGTCTTATTATTCATGTTTTAACACTCGCTAAGCGCTTCAGAGTTCAAATTTTAAGTATAATTGTCTTACGCATATAGAAATATACCGCAATGCAGCATTATGCAGGATTTATTTGGAGGGTTTATTTTGCCTTTGATTGAGTTGTTGGCACTAACACATTTGCAGATGTCTATCATTTGGTTGCTCAACTGTGGCTAGTGTGTTTATAGGATTTCACTGAGAACACCGATTATTTCAGCCATGAAACTGCTAAGCCATTTTTAATCCATTTAATGCTCTAAAAGCCAACAGATTTATTAGGAGGATTTTGAAAATAAGAGAAAAAGTAAAATACAATCCTGTGTAGTGTTGCATAAATGGCATTGACATTTTCAGCTTCTTCTGCAAACAATATTGATGAAGTTCTTGCATGTGATGCTCTTTTTGTCACCGAAAAATATTTTTAATGTGCCATAATTATATATATATATATATTACTGAATCTCAAGAAACCATGTCTGCGTCATATTTGACCCCAAAATGAAAAGACAAAAATAAGAAATGTAATTTTTCATAGAGAAAATTAAGCTTACACTGAAAACCATAATAAGTTGACTTTAATCAATTGATTGAGTAAACTTATTCCCTTCATTAAATTGAGTAATGGGGTCTCCAAAACTTGTGCAATAAAGTTCACTTGGTGTTCATATAGAATGATCTTTAGATAACTAGGTGCAAGTAGACTTTGCTCAGATTTGCTATTTAAATATTGTTGTTTCCATGTAATAATTTTTTATTTAATGAACTCATTCTTATTAGATTCTCATTAGAGAAATACAGTAAAGAGAATAATCCTGTCTGGACACAATTATTATTATTTTTTAATTAAAATTATCTTAAAGTATTGCCTTTATAATGTCATTTTTTTGCATTACAGTAATGAAAAAGAGATTTTTTTGCATTATGGTAATGAGAATTTGGGGTGGAAGAAATGTGCTGAATTATCATGAAAATAATGTTACAATGCAAAAAATGGCCTTAGTGATAGGCTTTATTTATTTTGCAAAAATTTATATATATATATATATATATATATATATATATATATATATACACACACACACACACACTGGCAGCCAAAAGTTTGGAATAATGTACAAATTTTGTTGCTTCTGAAGGAACTTTGGTACTTTAATTCACCAAAGTGGCATTCAACTGATCACAAAGTATAGTCAGGACATTACTGATGTAAAAAACAGCACCATCACTATTATAAAAAAGTCATTTTTGATCAAATCTAGACAGCAGCCATCACTCCAACACCTTATCCTTGAGTAATCATGATAAATTGATCATTTGGTGCTAGAAAATCACTTGCCATTATATCAAACACAGCTGAAAGATATTTGATTCATTAAATGAAGCTTAACATTGTCTTTGTGTTTGTTTTTGAGTTGCCACAGTATGCAATAGACTGGCATGTCTTAAGGTCAATATTAGGTCAAAAATGGCAAAAAAGAAACAGCTTTCTCTAGAAACTCATCAGTCAATCATTGTTTTGAGGAATGAAGGCTATACAATGCTTGAAATTGCCAAAAAACTGAAGATTTCATACAAAGGTGTACACTACAGTCTTCAAAGACAAAGGACAGCTGGCTCTAACAAGAACAGAAAGAGATGTGGAAGACCAGATGTACAACTAATCAAGAGGATAAGTACATCAGAGTCTCTAGTTTGAGAAATAGACGCCTCACATGTCCTCAGCTGACAGCTTCATTGAATTCTACCCGCTCAACACCAGTTTCATGTACAACAGTAAAGAGAAGACTCAGGGGTGCAGGACTTATGGGAAGAATTGCAAAGAAAAAGCCACTTTTGAAACAGAAAAACAAAAAGAAAAGGTTAGAGTGGGCAAAGAAACACAGACATTGGACAACAGATAATTGGAAAAGAGTGTTCTGGATCTTAACCCCATTGAGCTTTTGTGGGATCAGCTAGACTGTAAGGTGCGTGAGAAGTGCCCGACAAGACAGTCACATCTATGGCATGTGCTACAGGAAGTGTGGGGTGAAATGTCACCTGAGTATCTGGACAAACTGACAGCTAGAATAACAAGGATCTGCAAAGCTGTCATTGCTGCACGTGGAGGATTTTTTGATGAGAACTCTTTGAAGTAGTTTAAGAAGTTCTGAACATTTTTTTTCAAATTGTAATAGTAATTTTTCATGTTATTAATGTCCTGACTATACATTGTGATCAGTTGAATGCCACTTTGGTGAATAAAAGTACCAATTTCTTTCCAGAAGTGCAAAATCTGTCCATTATTCCAAACTTTTGGCCACCTGTGTGTGTGTGTGTGTGTGTATATATATATTTATGTATTAGGGATGGGCATGAGTACTCGTACGTGGCAGCAATGATCAATCATGAAAACGATGATCGATGGTGATCACGCATGATGTGACTTTTCACTTAATTCGAAATTCAGTGACAATTACCTGACAACTAAACACAAACGTGTCAAAGTTAATTTTGAGATTGATTACGTTGTGATTTTGAGAGGTACATTGATTGTCAGAGACGTCTCATAGCAACCAAATTGATATACGACGCTGCACTGCTATCGTTACGATAATCAAAAGAGTGTAGTTAACCGTGTTTTGAACACTTGTCTCGGCAAAACGTTTGCTAAACACGCTTTATTATCATTTCATGTAAGAACTTTGACTCGTTAATGGATATTATTCAATAAACGTGAATGTTTGTTACTGACTGAAAACCTCCCTGCCCTAAGTGACGTAACTGCATCTCGACTAAATGGGAGTTGAAGATTTCCGCATCAGTTTCCAAATTAGAAGTCCGACATAAAGTGTCATTATGTTGCACTTTCCCCATTTGAAAGGTGGAAATTCCGACTCTCCGAGTGCAATGGAATGCTTCATGAATCATCACAGCAACAACAATACGGAGCATTGCAGCTTTCCCACAGGAGCGAACACTTGGACACACACACACCCGGCACGTGTGGCAGTGGACTCAACGCGCTGCGAGTGTTTCAAACAGCTAGACAGATCGCATCTGAATGGAACAGAAAGCAGCGCCTTCAAAACTGAACTTCAGCTTAACATGCATATTAAAAACGCGATGTTTATGGCGTCTCCTGTTAGGCCAACCGTGATGTGAAAATAGGCGGTTCAGACTGTCACTAAACAAACTGGTGCACGCTTACTAAGATTACTATGATAACCTGAAGGAAGAACAGACTGACGCACGTTGTGCCCATTCTTTGAGTTAGGTAGCTAAACTTCACATAATGACAAAATATGATGCATTATATTTTGATTATGCAATCGTTTGTACATTTGTTAACAGATTATTTTATAACAGCCTATAAAAATGAATGGACGATACACTGGAACAACAAGACGCAATTCAACAGACAAAGACGTTTGTCAGACATGTTATTATATATACAGTTATGTACATGTCATTGCCCCTCGAATACTCAACGAGTACTCGTGTAGACAAAGTGCCTATCCCTAATACATATTTTGGGGTGGGGTTGAAATATGACCTGGACATGCTCTTGACAGGCTATGTGAGATTCACCGGATGCATTTTGTATTTCAAGTGGATTTAAGAGAGAACTATGAAAACACACACACCTGTAAATGTCAGTCATTAATAAGGTAAAACAGTGGACACATCTTCATTGTTTTACTTCACAAAGAACAAAGGATCAAAACAGCTCAAGAAAGTGATATAAAAGTACCATCTTTTGAAAGGGCTGTAAAGCACTCAGCCAACTTTTGGTAAACATGCATTATTGTAAGAATCCAGCATGTGAATGGACGGTTGGATGTCTGGCTTTAATAAGTCTGCTATTATTATGGTCTGTTTGTGATCAATTTAACCGCAAACCTCTCTTCAACAATACCTCAAATGCTGTGGTATTTTGCAGTTTTCAAAATAGTGCAAATATTAGTGAGCATTCTGCCGTGTGCCCTTTGAGTCATCTTGGCTGGACGGCCACTTCTAGTGAGAGTACCCACAGTACTAAATCATCTCCATTTATAGACAGTTTGTCTAACTGTGGACAGATGAATATCTAATGGTGCATGGAATTTGGGTTTAATTAATGCTTAATTAGAACAAAATATAAGCTAATTTTATTGTAGATTTAAATCAAGTGAACAGGGCTTTTCTTAGAGTATTAAATTATATACATGCAAGTGTTAAATGCTGCTATAACACTTTAAAAACATGTTTTTGGCTATTGTCTTTTGATTGTGTTAGTTTGTGGTGTGTAAATAGTGTTTTTTAATGGCCATTTATACGTTTCTATATGCCTCAAACAGAACAAACAAGCAACAATCAGCTTGGCAAACACAGAATACATAAATGTTTTGCCTTTCAATGGAAACGTGGTCAGATTTTACCTTATAGCTGTTTGTTTATTGTATACATTATACTGTTTATTCTTTTATTAATCAAATTATATGATTATACATAGTATATAATTTTGTTACATGTTGTAATATAGTTTGAGTGTAATTTATTTCAGGAACCAGGAATCTAAAATCTGGCATGGCCTTGCAAAATATTGTTCAAAAGACATTTGGAAAGATATATATAAAGCATATTCTTACGTGACCCAGTTTTCTTAATCAGCGGGCGAGGATTTCAAATGTTGAACTGATCACTACCTCAACAGGACTCTCATGTTACGATCTGTTGATCAGAAAACATTTCTTTCCAAACGACTCCATTCTTCAGTTCCACTTTTGTTGTTTTCTTCTTATAGAAGAACTTTGTGAGATTTGTACAGAGATGTGTTTAGCAATAAATGTTTTATTTGTACTGGACATCCTGTTTGGTTGCACAAAGAACAATTGTCCATTAATGTTTCAGTTTGAATGTTTTAATACCAGTTTTCAGACACTAGATGGCATTCTCAAGTAATATAATCAGACTAAAACTCAAATGAAAGATAATGATTTATTTTAAAACTTATGTTTTAAACTGCCCCAGCTCAGCTTAATGTAATTTGCTTTGAGTGTATACCTTAATCTTTGTTGTGCTATATTATCACTGTTGTGTTGTTTCAGAAAATACTCAATTTCTTCATAATGTACTGAGTTTTATAATATATTAGTGCTTATAAGTCAACACTAGGGATCAATATTAGTGCAATTGGACACGTGCTGTCTAACTAGTCAATATCAACCTATACAAATGATGCGAGAGTGTACATTTTTTTATTGGAACAATAACATTATACAATATAATATCAAATATGTCAAAAAGAGATAAGGCATGTGAAGATAAAAAATGAATAAGAACAATTCTACGTTTTACTAAATCACACAAATACATTGTAAAAATTATAAATACATGGTCTTAATTTTTTTTAATCAAATAGTTTCTTTTGATGCCCTATTTCACTTTATAGCATCATTAGATTTTTTTTTTATGTTTTATTTTTGAATAAGAAATTTTGTTAAGATTATAATGCAATAAATTAAATATGAGAGAAATAAGCAGGCAAAAACATAAAAAAAAAACAACAACATTCAAAACAATTTAAATTACAAAAAAAAAAATAATAATAATTAAAAAAATCACATATACTTGTTTATTTATTAATTTTTAAAATCAAATATTCTTTTATGATGCCTGATTTCACTTAGCATCATAAGATCATTTTTATAATTGTTTTTTTTAATATGAAATTTAGTTAAAATTATAGCTGTATGGAATTAATATGAGAGAAATAAGCAGGCTAAAAACATAATACATATATAACATCACAATAAGTACAAAAAGTCTTGATTGCTTTTTATTTATATAGTCTTATAATGCGTGATTTCACTTTATAGCATCTTTGAAAAAAAAATTTTTCATTTATGAATATGGCATTTAGTTAAGATTATAAACCAATTGAATATGAGAGAAATAAGCATGCGAAAGCATCACGGCTGCTCAGATGCACCTGCGCGTCCACTTCAAATTCACATTGAACAGATGCTTCAACACGATTGGCTGTTGCTCTACGACTGGGCGGGGTTTATATCCGCCTGAGACGTATGATTGGTCAGGCTACATGTCTATCAGATCAAAGGAACCTACCTGACACTTCCTGCCCCTGAACTGTTTCGCTGTTTTTTTTGGCAGTGTGACATTTGTGCATCTCTGTGCCATGTTTGTGTTCTTCTGTCGCAAACATTTTCATGTTTATAAACACACTAGATCATCCTGACGCTGTGGATTATTAATCTGACGCACAATAAACTGAATAATGTGGATATCTGAGGTCGTTTATTGGATTACCGGTGGCAGAATATGATTGTTTGGTCTCCCCATTGATTCAAGATCGCACTGAAGAGGTAAGCGAGCTCTGTTTTTGGTTTGATCGCTGGTGTTGTGATTGGATGAGTGGGCGCATTGAGAATTGATTAGGAACAGTCTGTACACGTCATTCATTAAGAAGGGTTAATAAAGGTGAAAGGTGACAGTCTTATGCGCGTGACCGTACTGCTTGGTACATTTTGCGCGCGCTAGCCTCAAAATATCTTCTTGAGAGGCACTTGTTCATTTCTGTCTTCTGTAAACGACACATATTTATGTTCATATATTTAATATCATAACTTAATACAATACATATAATTGTTTGAATTGATTTGTGCCTTTTAAAATGTTTGGGGGTGTGGCTAAAGGAATATTATCCAATTTATCATCAACAACAACAACAATAATATGATTTGTATTTATTAATTGCATTTATTAATGTTTTCTAAGACATATGTAATTTTTCATCGGCTAATTTGTGTAATTTCAGAATGACATTAAGGAACACGCATATAGGGCAGGTTTTGTTGATATTACAATATTTCTAAGCATGCGTGCTGTTTGTTGTTGTTGTTGTTGTTGTTTTTAAGTCTTCTAGATGAACAGCTCCGTTATAATTTTCTGGAGAATCTACTTTGGTCAAGTTGGACTCTGAACACTATCTAGGAAATAGCAAATCTGAGTTACAGTTGAAGTCAGAAATGTACATACACTTAGGTTGAAGTAATTAAAACTCATTTTTGAACCACTTCACAGATTTCATATTAGCAAACTATAGTTTTGGCAAGTCATTTAGGACATCTACTTTGTGCATGACATAAGTAATTTTTCCAACAGTTGTTTACAGACAGATTGTTTCACTTTTAATTGACCATATCACAATTCCAGTGGGTCAGAAGTTTATATACACTAAGTTAACTGTGCCTTTAAGCAGCTTGGAAAATTCCAGAAAATGATGTCAAGCCATTAGACAATTAGCTTCTGATAGGAGGTGTACCTGTGGATGTATTTTAAGGCCTACCTTCAAACTCAGTGCCTCTTTGCTTGACATCATGGGAAAATTAAAAGAAATCAGCCAAGACCTCAGAAAAAAAGGTACCATGTTCATCTGTACAAACAACAGTACGCAAGTATAAACACCACGGGACCACGCAGCCATCATACTGCTCAGGAAGGAGATGTATTCTGTCTCCTAGAGATGAACATAGTTTGGTGTGAAAACTGCAAATCAATCCCAGAACAACAGCAAAGGACCTTGTGAAGATGCTGGAGGAAACGGGTAGACGAGTATCTATATCCACAGTAAAACAAGTCCTATATCGACATAACCTGAAAGGCTGCTGAAAACCACCATAAAAAAGCAGACTACAGTTTGCAAGTGCACATGGGGACAAAGATCTTACTTTATGGAGAAATGTCCTCTGGTCTGATGAAACAAAAATGTAACTGTTTGGCCATAATGACCATCGTTATGTTTGGAGGAAAAAGGGTGAGGCTTGCAAACTGAAGAACACTATCCCAGCCGTGAAGCATGAGGGTGGCAGCAAAACTTCCAGCAACTTATTGTGAGAAGCTTGTGGAAGGCAACCCAAAACATTTGACCCAAGTTAAACAATTTAAAGGCAATGCTACCAAATACTAACAAAGTGTATGTAAACTTCTGACCCACTGGGAATGTGATGAAAGAAATAAAAGCTGAAATAAATCATTCTCTCTACTATTATTCTGACATTTCACATTCTTAAAATAAATTAGTGATCCTAACTGACCTCAGACAGGGAATGTTTTCTACGATTAAATGTCAGGATTTGTGGAAAAACTGAGTTTAAATGTATTTGGCTAAGGTGTATGTAAACTTCTGACTTCAGCTGTAAATCTACTTGCATTTAGTTACCCTAGCTTAAATGGTTAAGTTCAATCTACAGTGGCAAGAAAAATATATGTGAACCCTTTGGAATTAGCTGGTTTCCTGCATTAACCTGTCATAAAATGTGATCTCATCTTCATCAAAATCACAAATATAGACAAACACAATGTGCTTAAAGGAATAGTTCTCCCAAAAAATGAAAATTTGCTGATAATTTATTCACCCTCAGGACATCCAAGATGTATCTGAGATTCTTTCTTAATCAAAACAGGATTTAAGACTTTTAGGATTTCATTTCAGGCCTCCTCCTTCAAACAATGCAAGTGAATATACTCCATTTGTTTTGACGGTCCAAAATGCAGATTTAGGGTGCATCAAAATAATCCACACAACAAATAAATGTTCAGACTGCCACTAAAAATCCAATATTTTGCATATCCAGATTGTATCCAGATGAGTTTTGATAGTCTGGACAGCAAAAAAACCACATGAAATCTGATTTTTCCGAATCCGATTCAAACCACATCGGGAGGTGGTTTCAAATGCGATTTAAATCTGATTTTGTCAGATGCGTCTCAGTCCAGACACTCTGGCTGCTCAAATCGGATTTCAAATGGTCTTTTGCATCACTCATAATGCAACACACAACGATGACGTCAAAAATCGGTGACTGCAGCACGGAACATCACAATATTTACCAGCCTCCTCCGTCGCTGAGTTTTTCTTGTATGACGGAGGAGTTCTGCGCCGCGACTGGACAGGGCGCTTATTTGGAGAGCGAGATGATGCACCTCCATTTTTCCCACATCTGTTTTGAAAGCATCGTCACACGGGTATGCCTACGTCATTACCAAAGCAACCCATGCAGATAGGTTGGGTATGTCTGAATGTGCAAATCTGATTTGATCACTTGCAATTAATAGTGCGGACAGTCTGCCTGAAAAGATCTGATTTGAGAAAAATCTGATTTGCCTGCAGTCTGAACATAGCCTTAGATGCACCCTAAATCTGCATTTTGGACCATCAAAAAATGGAGTACATCCACTTGCATTGTTTAGAGGAGGAGGCCTGAAATGAAATCCTAAAAATCGTAAATTCTGTTTTTATGAAGAAAGAAACTCCGATACATCTTGGATGGCCTGAGGGTGAGTAAATTATCAGCACATTTTCATTTTTGGCTAACAACACACAAACAATTATAATATTTCATGTCTTTATTGAACACATCCCATTAAACATTCACAGTGCTGTGGAAATGTAAGTGAACCCTTGGGTTAAAAACCATTTCGAGTAGCTGCGGATTAGACCTGCACAACTTTCAGAAGGAATTTTGGACCATTCTTCCTTCCAGAACTGCTTCAGGTATATTCTTATGATGTCTGGTGTGAACGGCTCTCTTGAGGTCATTCCACAGCATCTCTATTGGGTTAATGTCTGGGCTCTGACTGGGACCCTCCAAAAGGTGGATTTTCTTTTTCTGAAGCCATTCTGTAGTGGATTTACTTTGATATTTAGGTCTATTGTCCAGCTGCATCACTTCTATCGAGCTTCAGCTGGCACACAGCCACGCTGACATTATCGTGTAGGATATCTTGATAAACTTGTGAATTTAATTTTTCGATGATGGCAAGCGGTCCAGGCCCGAAGCAGCAAAGCTGCCCCAAATCATAATGCTTCCTTCACCGTACTTCACAGTTGAGATTATGTTTTCATGTTGGTATGCAGTGCCCTTTTGACCTCATACGTAGTGCTGTGTGTTCTTTCCAAACAATTCAACTTTAGTTTCATCAGTCCACAAAGCATTTTCCCAGTAGCCAGGGGTGGACTGGCCATTGGGAGAACCGGTGGGCCGGCTGCAAAACAGGGCCAAACAGCCAACCCCCCCCCCCCCCCCCCAACAACTTTTGGCCCGGTTTTTATTTAAAATCCAGGGCCGATTTCTCTTCTCAGTCCGCCCCTGCCAGTAGCGTTGTGGAGTGTCAAGATAGTCTTTGGCAAACTTCAGGCATGCAGCAGTGTTTTTGTTGGAAAGCAGCGGCTTCTTTCATGGTGTCCTGCCATGGACACAACACCTGTTTAATGTTTTCTGTATAGTAGATTCATGAACAGAGATGTTAACCAGTTCCAATGATTCCTTCAAATCTTTAGCTGTCACTCTAAGGCTCTTTTTTACCTCATTGAGCATTCTGCGGTGTGCCCTTTGAGTTATCTTGACTGGACGGCCACTTCTAGGGAGAGTAGCCACAGTACTAAATCATCTCCATTTAAAGACAATTTATCTAACTGTGGACAGATGAATATCTAAGTTCTTCGAGATAACATTGTAACCCTTTCCAGCTTTATGCAAGGCAACAATCTTTGATCGTAGGCCTTGAGATCTCTTTTTTTTTTTTTTTTTTTTTTATGAGGGAAGGTCCACGTCAGCAGACGCTTCTTGTGAACAGCAAATTCAAAATGTTGAGAATGATGTATTCAGTATATACAAGAACATGTACAAGAACAATACAATTATGTGTATGTTATTAGTTAAAACAGATTGTGTTTTATTTATTATTTTAATTTAGATTAAGATCAAGCCAGATTAAGACAAATTTATACATAAATGTAGGTAATTCCAAAGTGTTCACATAAGTTTTCTTGCCACTGTATATGAACACCAAGTTCAGTGAACTTAATCAAATTTTGGTCAACATATTAGGGTTTTTGTATATTATATATTGGATCAAAATAAAATGCCATTTTAAAGGTAAGAATGCCTCATAAAATCACATTCATGGGGCCACTTTATTTAAAAAAAATAAAATAAAATTCTGACAGTGAACTTTTTCATATTCCATAGAAATGTATGTTTGCAAAATGTTAGGTCAATCAAAAATGTATTTCTTAAAGTCATCGTCAGATTTTTGTTTTTGAAAAAGGTCATGGTTCCTCAGATGCTGATGTGCGGTGTATTTTATAGTGCTTACTATGTAATTCATGTACTTGCAATGCACGCAATGTGAGATGTGTAATTGATCAGGACGAAACTTGGAGTAAGTGTGAAGGAATTCCGCAGCGCTGCTTATTCCTGATGGCTGAGAGCCAGAGCGTTCCTCAGCACAGGTACTGGTGTAGTATTCAGCTTTTCAGTACGCTTGTGTTGTGTTGTTGGACTACTATGCTACAAGAATGGATACTGAAGTGACTAAGGGCAGATATGAATAGCCTTGTCATGAGCTGACATCATGTATCATTAAGCAGCATGAATCGCCCTTTCTGCAGAACTGTCCCATCCTGTTTCACTTTGAAATACTTCAAACTATGGAAATGAAACGGGTTGCAAACTGTTTCATGTTGACATTAAAGCCGATGTGTGTAATTTTGATGAGTATCGATATGTAATGGGCCGTTCACACCGAATGCATTCTTTCTGTCCATAGGTGCTGTTTTTTAATAGTTTTTTTTAGCCTGTATAATTGTGAACCTGCACTAGAATTGACGTCTTTCAGTTTTGACCGCCCCAGCTTACTGTTTTTTTTTTTTTCAATGTTTCGCTGTGTTTTCAGCGTCTCGCCCGGAGTGCTGCATTTTTTGGATGCCGTGTCAAGATAAAGCTGAAGTATGAAATTTCTGCGCCACTAGCGCCTCCGAACAGAATTGCAGAAGTAAACATTGTTTTCAAAAAATCGTTCTGAATACGCCCCTGTCTGCTGTTGATCAAACAAACGGATAGTTCCGCCCTCAGTTCACGCCATTGGTCGAGTCAATGTAATTATCTCTCTTGAGGCGGGTTTCTCAGAACAAACAGAGGCATTTTCATAGCGCTACAGAGACACAGTGTTTACAGTTTTCCTGAAAATTATCCTATGGCTTACTTATAGTTGTCTTGGCATATGAAGCTGAGATAAGCATTTTAACACCAAAAAATTGGCATACTAAGCTTTAGAATTTTTTTGAAACGTGTCTCGAAACGCCTGCGTTCTGTTCTAATTGTTGCGCAGCGTCTTTTTTAAAATTTCTTTTTTAACTTGACAAGGTATCTAAAAAAGAAGCTGCGCTTCTGTGCGAGCTGCTAAAACAGCGAGATGAGGCACAATGGTCAAAGATGCCCATCTGGCACATGTTTACATTTTTATCTAACAGCACAGACGGGTGCAGAAACAGACCTAAGACCTACAGAACTGTACATCTTGAGATATGTGCGAACATTTGTATAGAGTCTCAGAGTTCTGTCTGGAGAGGCGTCACAGCTCAGTGTTTGGTAGCGCAGTGGAGGGCAAATGAGGGTGTCCCTGCCCCCTGCAGCTGTCTGGACGTCTGACATTACTCAAGCATTGATCTGGAAATTTCTCTGCTTGCAGGTCATGTTCAGGACTGTATTAATATCTCCCTCATCAAGTAGCACCTGCTGCCATTTCTTCACTGTAGTATCTCCATCAGCTCCAGTGAATGTTCGCTGGTGAATACGTGCTTGTTTGTCATTTCTTACAATACTTTGTTCACAGTTATGATTTTTGATGTTATGAATACTGTGGTGTTACCATGGTACAGTGATGGGAACAGATGGCGATACCATGGTACTTTAATATTATGGTACGGTATGATTACCATATTCATTCATATAGGCTACCTTGGTATTTACATGGTGACACACCATATCCAAAAATCATTACAAAACCATGGCACTTTTGGTACCTGCAAAAAGAAAAATGTTCTTAAATCTTAAATATGTATCTTAAAGGGCAGGGTTTTATCAAATAAATGTTTGTAATTAGGCTAAATATTCATCTGTAACATGGCTAAGAGTCTAAATGTGTTAGTGCACATGTTGTTGTGACCATTGCTCCTGTTCGTAAAGCCCACTGAAATCCGGTTTAACCATCTTCTGTATATAGTGCAAACCACAAACTGGCTCTCTTTACCATAAATATAGCCATTTCAGATTCACTGCCTCATCTGATGATTTGCATGACAGTGTTTAAGAATAATTCTGTTACCAAATTCAGGCTGTTTTATAAAACTCCTCCAATCTGCATTAGCATTCGTCCAGTAACTTAGCAACTGGCAGCAACACGTTCATAAGATGCCTTCTGATTGCTTTTTGTTTTCCTGCTCTTACAAAACAATACTACCATTGTAACGTGATATAATGATTCACAGTACGGAATGATTACCATATTCATAAACCATATTTAAAATGTACTCCAGGTACTTCAATACCATGGCATGTTATGTTTTGGTGCTTTTTTTGTTTTGTTTGTACTATATGTATAATTTACCATTGACCAAAAAGTCATTTTTATAATCTGAAATGAAATAGAGTGGGTAAGCCATCTTAATATATGTTTGGAAATGCTCGTTTATTCCAGGAAAGGTATTTGACCATTTTGGAATAATGGATATATTGGATTAGGTAGGAAATGCATGATTCTCACAGTACAGCAACACGACATCATCAAAACATGCTATACATGATGTTATACAACCTAAAATGGGTCACAGTCTGTTTTGATTGGATCATGGATAGCAGAGAAAAAAAGAGCTGTATTTTAATTACATTCAATAAACACTAACTATATAAATGGGAATTTATTATAGCAAAATAAAAAGGCTAATAAATCAACTTTTAGAATGAGGAGAAACTCTTCCCAAATCTTTTGCCGTATTTTGCTGCAAATTCATACTCTCTAATCCGTAAAAAATTGGGGTGGGAGTCGATATACACCGATCAGCCACAACATTAAAACGACCTGCCTATTGTGTAGCTCCCCCTCATGATGCCAAAACAGCACCAACCAGCATCTCAGAATAACATTCTGACATTATATTCTTCTCACCACAATTGTACAGAGCGGTTGTCCGAGTTACCGTAGACTTTGTCTGGCCATTCTCTGTTGACCTCTCTCATCAACAAGGCGTTTTCGTCCACAGAACTGCCACTCACTGGATGTTTTTTGTTTTGGGCACCATTCTGAGTAAATTCTAGAGACTGTTGTGTGTGAAAATCCCAGAAATACTCAAACCAGCCCGTCTGGCACCAACAATCATCCAAACTCTGAAGTGCTTCCAACCAGCATGTGTTTAGCATGCTAACATTCACTTTCACTAGTTAGTAAGCTTGAGATCGATGCCTTCACGCATTGATAATCAGAAGATTTTACTGATGTTTATCGATACATATATATATCAGGAATTTTTTCAGATATAAATAGGGCTGCTTGTTACTAGGGCTTGGTATCGATATAGATTTCCCGGTTCAATTTCGATTAAATATCAATTTATATGGGTATTTTTCAGTTTTAATGTCCCTTTTGCTTACATATGAAATAAATTCTCTCCCAGCGAATTCTGCGAATTATTCAGGGGACCTTCTTACTAGGTACAATTTGAAAATAGTAATTTTACTAATTATATTTTCTTCGTTTTTCATCATTTTGGTCACATTTTAGCTTTTTAAAAATGAACAAATCAGTGTATTTAATCAATAACTATAACATTACATTGCATATAGTGTATTATATTACATTTGTTAAATTTTTATTGTTTAATTGCATAATTTGTACTAGAGCCCGACCGATTACCGATATGGTGACCAATATAGCTAATTTTTGAGCTGGAATGAAAACAGACCTTTTCTATGTGGATTTTGCACCGATATGACTATGCAAAGGTACTCGGAAGGCTGCTTTCTTAAGTATTTTATATCAAAGAACATTTGACATTATTATTATACATTGTCAACAAATTCTATAAATGAACACTGAGAAAATAAAGAATAAAAATACAATAAATAGCTTAATAAACATCAGTTCTGTTAGTATAAGTCAATTGCTGACCATTTAAATAAAGAATAAAATAAATAAAATAAAAATCAGTACTGTATGTTTAGTATCAGTCAATTGCTGACGATTAAAATAAAGAATAAATAAAAATACAGTAAATATCTAAATAAACATCAGTATTACTGTTTAGTATCAGTCAAATGCTGACTATTTAAATAAAGAATAAATTCAAATAAAATAAATAGCTAAATAAACATTAGGGACCGGTTGCACCAGCTATAGGTACGTTACAACTTAGCCTAGTTGTGGTGTAAATGGGCACTAAGTCACAATTTACGCTCTACTAAATATTTGAGCATTGCACCATTAAATTGATGTAGGACGTAACCCTACGTATAAACTAAATATATACGGCAGCCTCCGACCAGGATTAACTGATGGAATAAAAAAGCAGACTGATATTTTATGACATCAATGAGCTCATGTTTTGGTTGACAGGCATCAGTCCTTTCGACATATATGATGATGTTGGCATTTACACTCATTTACATTTATGAGAGAGAGAAAAAAGACGTACTTTTAAGTGGCTCTTCAGCATGAAACCGATCTAATGGTGCTGTTTTTACAGTGCGTCGCCTGGTGTCAAGTTTCAACACATTCTATATATATAATATATTAAAATGATTAAATGTCTATTTTTTCAGCCTGTTGTATTAGTATTTATCACCCCTCATTTATTTTAGATACAGTTTCTATATATTATTATTTACACAGGGCAAATATACTATTTATTAAATCTACTTTTATTACGTATCGTATTTTATTGTCTGCAAAACCAGACTTTTAAATATTACATTTTGTAAATGCAACGACTGAATTGTTCGGTTGAAGGGGGTACCAAACTGTGAATCCTGAACAAAACAGTTTGGTGAATACATGTTTACTCATTAGCTTCCACTCCGCTGACAACAATGAAAGTAGCTACGTGATTAGCTAGTTAGCTATAAGCTCGTTGTCATGGAGAGTAAAAGATGGACTTTCCAGCATTGTGTCTCACCAACTAGGCAACAGCAAAACAGGAAATCAACACTCAACAGACACAATCCACCACCGCACCGTTGTCTGCTGAGCTGCAAAAAGATGCTCTGATGTTTACCTTTCAATCTGCTACATTACCGACTGCACTGACAAACTATAGCTGGCTAACAGCAAACAGATGTGATAAACAGGAGTGACATGGTTGTCAGGGACAGGGTTGACGTTATAATAGTTATATAAATTGATGGGGTAATTTTTTATTAGCTTTCCAGTATGTATTTCACAAACTAGTTAGCAATTTAATGAGAAGAGATTGCTCAAATCCACACAGTTTAACTCCGCCCTGTCTGCAGAGCCACCGTCAACTCAGAGTCAGCTCTGTAAACAATGGAGTCGGAGCGCGCTCTGCTGGACAAACTACACTATGACACCAGTTCTAAAGTATTGTTTTCTGCATTATATGTTCTGAAAAAAAAGTTTTCATATTGACGCATATCTGTAAAATATACGCCGATACTGATATATCGGCCGACCGATATATCGGCATTAATTTGTACTATTTACAGGTATTTACATTGATTTGTTGAACACGTGTTAAAAACCTGTACTGTCTCTTTAAGGGAATCCGGAATTTCTGTAAACAGCATCTTTAAATGAGCATGTAAATATCTTTGGACACACGTTACACGGAACAACTTTTACTCTCAACAGGCAGTGAAAGGATCTCGCTGCTGAATACTTCACCACTATACTACACAATTACTGCTGAGTGAAATCTAAACATTTACCAGCCAGTTGCCAAATATATACATTTTTAGTTGCAAGGCGCAAATTTTGTCTGCAAATGCAAGTGATTCCCTCTCATTGATCGTGATGCATCGGAGAATCGATATTTTTACCCACCCCTACTTGTTGCACAATAGTCTGTCTTTTTAAACATATTTCTCAACACAACTTTGGTAAAGTGTTAGCGGCAGGGTAAATTAAACCTATAACACCGCCTGTATCAAATTTGATACACTATTTTCTAAAGCCTGTGCATCATTAACATAATCAATGTTTTGCAGAAAATCCTGTTGTCTGCAGTGAACTAGATGTCTGCTGCCACCTGGACATTTCCGGGCATTTCTTGATGGAAAAATATTTGTGAACATTTTCCAAAAATATCCGATTTTGTATTGCATGCACTCGTTTTTTTTAATGTGAAATCTTTGCTGATTTTAATAAATTAAAAGTGACAATAATAATATTGTTACCAATTATTATTATTATTATTATTATTATTATTATTATTATTTTTTTTTTTTTTTTTTTTTAAATGAGTATTTGCTGAATATAAGCAACTTGTGCTTGGTTAAAATTTTGTATATTAATTTATTGAAAACCCCCCTTTGAAATCCATGTATCAAATATGATACAACAGGCTTTTGAGGAATATCTCTCAATCACTATTACATTCCTTTCATGCCCACCACAAAAACAATAACAGAGCTTTGAAAATTCTGTCATATACTTTCTATAAGATACATTTAAAGTGTGAACTAATATTTCTGTGTATTTTCATATATGCAGCCTGCTCTGGCATTATAAAGATCTCATTATTTTACATTACAAGCTATTATGATGTTTTGAGACCAGCGAAAAAAGTTTTACAATTTCCCTTTTTGAAATGTCAGTATAGTATTTGGTGCATAAAATACATATGATAAAAATTGTTTATTGAAAAAAAATATATTTTATATTGTATTTGATGTGCTGAATTGAACTGATACTTTCAACCCATATTTATAGAGCAAGTAGAGGAAGTTGTCATGGCCAAACTCTCAAACATTTGGTATCTCTGAAAAGCCCAGGGAGTCCTCTGATAATACCCCAAGATTTACCACTGTAGCAGATATGCGCTAAGAAAAACGTCAATAACAAATGTCCTACACAAAAATGAATTGATGGGCCTCAGGAGGATAATGACCTTTTTTGCAAATTTTTTAAATTTCTTTTTCTCATTCTGTGTGTGCAAATATTATATCACCCTCTTGTCGTTTCCCAACGCTATTACACCAGATTGTTAAACATAGGCCAACTGAGTAAATTGGAAAGCACGGCAATTACACATGTGGTGTTCGTTAACAGCCTTATCCCATAGTATTACTTGGACGCAAAACACTGTGAATCAGAGATTGAAGATCAGGAAGTGCATTATAATTAAGCTTCCTGTTGAAAGTTACAAAACTCCTGACATAGAATCACACTCGTTTCTAAGAACTTGATTAATTGATGATAACGCACTAGAGCACTAGCCTTAAAATCTCTCTGCTTATGTTTCTGTTGAAATGATCGATTTGTATTTGTTTGTTTGCTTTGTTTGGTCTGGTGTGCTCCCGTTTAGTCACCTGGTTATTTTAGGTGCCGCAGACGACAGCTCAAAGGGGAAGTTCTCACCCCCATGGCCACATGAAGACAGTCGAGACGGGACCACCTGGTTAATTCTGTTATTATGATTATTATATCAGCCCTGTTGCTGCTTGTCGTTAATTTGACCCTCTCAAAGTTTTGGGCAGTGTGACCAAAATCATGGGGTGTTTCTCAATTATAAGAATGCAGAGAACGGACTTGCCAAGCTACCTTGAAGGACGTGGAAGGGCAGGAGGATGTAGTATACAGATATTGCGAGATTTGAGATGTTCTGCGATCTTCTTGTTGTGCAATTGCCCATCCCAGATCATTTGTAGCTAGTAAGAGAACTTCTGCCATTATCACACACCAGTGATAGCATTATTATATTCACACCAGTGAGGGTTTTGCAGGACTAGTGACACGCTAAAAGAAAAAAAGTCTGTTAACATTTGTTTCCTCCATGTGTTTATGACTTTAGTTTAAAAAAATGATGCCCAAAAAAACAACAAATGTTTACGGAGTATGACGACTCTCATGAGCCGTCAGACTTTAGCGAGCTTACCGTGGAAAACTCTTGAGGGAAAATACAATGATAAATATCCTTCATCTGCTACCGTAGTACCACTGTGACTTCTGGGACTTCAAATGGGTTCTTGCCTACAAGTCACCATCTGATGCATCCTTGATATTCGGCCTGATCAAGAACACATCCGGGTAATTTTATGCATCCTTGGTACTTGTGTTCATGAGTATTGGAATTGAACTTCGGCAATGGATGATGATGTCGAATGAGTCCACGAGAACATAAGAATGCATATTGAGAAACAGGTAGAGTTAGTAATTTTGTATCACAATAACAATATAATTCAGAATGTAGATATATTTGTTTAAAAAATCAGCAAAAATGGTTTATATTTTAACAACGATTAATTAATAATGATTTTTGGATAATACAGTAAATTAAATGCCAAACCGCAGATGTTGTACCTGTTTTAATATCAAGACATCCTGTTCTGTAGAGATTTCTTTCTCCATTTGGGGTTTTCCTGGGTCAAAAATGATTGACCCAGGTGCTATCTCTGGAGCACAAATATCGGAAAGACTGCTGGACTCCTCATTTTGGAGAGACAGCGTGCACCACAGTCACGTGAAACTTTCACGTGTCAGATGAGAAGAATATTTAGCGTTTTTGAAGCGCCAAACGCAAAATGAAGGTCATTACATTTACTTGGGCGGCTGCAGAAAAATGTTAAATCCCGGAAAAATCCCTGCCTATGTTTCTTCAATTCTCTCCTACTGATAGATATGCCCACACTGAGCACATGGATATTTACATATCGCAATATACATGATATAGCAAAATCTTTATGTCATTGCCACGATATATATCATCATATCGCCCAGCCCTACACCAATATGAAACTTTTTGGTCGATATCGATATCGATCGATTAAAAAACAAACAAAAAAAAACTTTTTCTCCCAATTTGGAATGCCCAATTCCCAATATGCTTTTAAGTCCTCGTGGTCGCGTAGTGATTCGCCTCAGTCCGGGTGGTGGAGGACGAATCCCAGTTGCCTCCACGTCTGAGATCGTCAATCCGCGCATCTTATCACGTGGCTTGTTGAGCGCATTGCCACGGAGACATAGCTCGTGTAGAGGCTTCACGCCATCCACCGCGGCAACCACGCTCAACTCACCACGCGCCCCACCGAGAACGAACCACATTGTAGCGATCACAAGGAGGTTACCCCATGTGACTCTATCCTCCCTAGCAACCGGGCCAATTTGGTTTCTTAGGAGACCTGGCTGGAGTCACTCAGCACGCCCTGGGATTCGAACTAGCGAACTCCAGGGGTGGTAGCCAGCGTATTTTACCACTGAGCGACCCAGGCCCCCATCAAATCACTGTGTTGCGCAGAAGAAGTACAAAATCTTTTACTGTAACAATCTAACAATAAATAATTTCCATTGAACATGAGCACAAATATTTTTAGAAAGCCTCAATGAAAGATAAATAAAAAGATAAAAAATTATATTAATATATAACTAAATATCATAGCATTCTGATTGACGTGAAAAAATATTCTGTTTTTACAGTTCAAAACAACAGAACTCACATTTTACATGTGTGTTCTGCATATAATAGAACATCACAAATTCATATTATGCATATGTTGGGCAGTTCCACGGAAATGTCAACCACATTGTGGAAAAATAACGTTTTAACCAAAGGAACAAAACACCCTTTTAAGTTCTATCGTGGTGTAATGGATAATGGATATTGCCGTCCGGACCGCTAGAGGGCGCTGCTTGCTTACACAATGCTGACTGAAGTGCTTACTGAAGCACTGATTGCAGTCTATTTTTAAATGCAGCCTTTCAAGTTAAGTAATAGCGCAAGGCCATATTGCGATTTCAATCTTAACTCAATTAATGGTGCTGCCTTAATGGATACATACCAATTTCTCAGAAGTGGTTTTATTAAATGGTATTTAGACCTTATTTACCTCTAAATTACTAAATTACACCATTCATTCATATAAATACCATTTATATTAAACAACACATTTTGTTACCTTCACTTAATACATTCTTCAAGTTCATACATACCAAATGTGTCATGCATTGGGGACAGATTGCTGCCTTCTGATGGGGGGGGAGAAAGGAAAATCACATGTCATATTACATTTAACCACTTCAGAGATCCACTCTTTGATGCTGGTTGTAGAGAGGAGGATTTCTAGACATTATCACAAGTTATGCATTTGGATATGTTTGGACATTATCCAAGACTATTTGTTGTGTTTCGCATTTATTTCTTTTGAAATATTGTTCTGAAGTGTCAGTTTTTGCAGTGGTTATGATTATTGTCAAACCTGACTATGATGTTACAAAAGAAAGACATGGAGTAAGCATTTTTCTTACCTATCATTTATTTCAAACATCAAACATCAGAATTCAATTACTCAAAGTAAATCAAGAAAAATATCAAGAAAATAAACATAATGAACAGGAATGGACAGTGATAAATCATTTTGTGTACAAACAGAAGACAAAGAATAAACACTGTGCAATGGCAAAATTGGCATTTCTTTTGCAAGCATCAAAATTGTCAGTAAAGTGTGTGTAAAGTAATCGTGTGTGTGTGTGTGTGTGTGTGTGTGTGTGTGCGTGCGTGCAAGCGCAAATGTTTGTGAATGTACTATAGTCTCACCCCTTCATTTCTATGTGTGTGTGTGTTGCATTGTGGCTGATTTATATATTTTATTTGACACATTTAAAAAAATGCTCTGTGTTTTAGTCTTTCCCATTCCTTTCCTATGGTGGGTCAAAAAGACCCGGAACACCACGAGTGTTACTTTTGTCACATTGCCTAAAGATATCGAATCCAGTCTAAATGTTTTTGAGTGTTCAGATGGCGAATGTAGGAAAAGTAACCAAGCCTTGGCCCACTCAGATGAAGGATACAATTGGTTTTTTTATTTTTTATTGAAGAAACAAAATCAAAATGGGTCAAAAATGACCCGAACACCACATAAGTTTTAAACTAAAATGTATTAGTGTGGACGTGGCCTTTGGGTCCATGATGTTTCGGAAGGTCATGTTTACTTTTTTCCTGTGGAATAATGTGCTCTATTGACAACAATTGTGGCATAATGTTGATTACCAAAAAAATGTATATTCGTCCCTCCTTTAAAAAATAAAAATAAAAATAAAAATCAAGGTTACAGTAAAGCACTTACAGTGGAAGTGAATGGGGCCAATTTTTGGAGGGTTTAAAGGCAGAAATGTGAAGCTTATAATTTTATAAAAGCACTTATATTAATTCTTCTATTAAAGTTGTTTAAATCGTTGTTTTTGGGTTATAAGGTTTATGATGTTACGTCGTCATGGCAACAGAGTTGTATAATTGGACGTAACTTTCCACAAAAAAGGTTAAAATCATGTTAACACACATTGTTTACGTCTTGTGGCTATACTTTTGAAACAGTGAGTATTTTAGTGTTTAGGGTTTGGCCTCATTCACTTCCACTCTAAATAACCCCAATTATTTTGGCTTTTTTACAGAGCATGCTCTGTATTTTCTTATTATGCTTAACACAAAGCAGTCCTGCCCACTGATGGCTTATCTAGAGTGTTGTGTGACACTGGGAGGCATTTGAAATGCTGAGTTTGCTTGTATGCATCAGTGATGTCATGGATTGAATCACAGATAAGCTCTGTGGTGCATCTGATGGCAGCTTTACCTCAGCAACTTGACACCATCATTACTGCAGACGTTTGGTAAATGAGGGGCATTTGTTTCAGCAGATTGTCACGGCTTCACACCTACTGTTGTTCTTGAGGGGGATTGAAAGTAGTAAGCAGTGGGTTGAGTAGTTTATGAACCTGTTGTATAGCACACAAAAAATGGCAAGCGCCTATGAAAATGGAAAGTTGGTGAACACTTTTGACCTGCTATATCCGTTCTTGTGCTGAACAGATATATTGTATGAGTATTACATTTTTCATCAAAGCTTGAGCATTTTTGAAATTCCGGTACAGTCTACTAATTCCGAGCTTGATTAACATTGTAAACATATACATTTTAGACAGACTTCTTTATATTGGAGTATGACATCCAGGACATCCCAGTGTTCAGAGCACCCTGTTGCGTTCAAGGTTCTGTTTCCCCAGGCAACCGTCAAGGCCCATTCAGAAACTCACAACAGCAGCCAGCCGGCCCACATTCCAAGTGCTTTGCTGTTGCCATGACGATGCCCCTCTAATGCCAAGGATTGTGGGAGTGATGAGAAATGAGGAGTCTGTTGCCAAGTATCATTTCATCTGGGATAAAAATTCAAACATCAATTTAAAGGGATGTTTCTCCCGAAAACAACAATTTTATTACATTTGTTCACTCTCATGTTGTCCTAAACCTGTACGACATTCTTCTCAGTGTTTTTCTCTTCTATCTTGAACTTTGCGATCCCTATTGTTGTCTTAGTTTTATACCCTTCCTCTTTTCACTCTATCTCTCGCACTGCTGGCTGTGTCCCAGGGGAGTCAGTGTGCCTGTTTATTGGATAGGAGATCTATAGCCTCAGGCCAGTCCAGGTTTTGACTCCCCCCGTAGATCTCACAGACTTCATTAGCACTACCCGTCCACCTGCCTCCTCCTCCTCCTCCTCCTCCACCTCCTGTCCTCTTACATGATGCAGGGGGCAGATGGAGCTAAACGGCCACCCTCCCAGACAAGAGCCCCAGTGCATTGCCTCAGGCTTAGTGTTGAGAGCCGAGAACCATTTCTTACTCAGAACCAGTTTCACCAATGCAGATAGAACACTGTACTAAAATACAATGTTTCTGCAGTGCAACCAGTGTAGTCCGATACCCAAATGAATGACTCTTTTGAGCCAGTTCTTTTTAGTGACTCAAAAACATACAGTGCGGTCAGTATAGTCTGATTCCTGAACAAATTATTCTCATGAGTCAGTTCTTGTTAGCAAATCAACAACATACAGTGTGACCAGTGTGGTCTGATTCCCAAATGAATGACTCTTTTGAGCTGGTTCTTTTTAGTGAATCAAAAATGCAGCGGCACCAGTGTAGTCCAATTCCCAAATGAATGACTCTTTAAAGTCTGTTCTTTTTAGTGAATCAAAAACATACAGCGTGACCAGTACAGTCCCGATTTCTGAAAGAATGACTCTTTTGGGCCAGTTCTTGTTAGCAGATCAAGAACATACAGTGCAACCAGTGTAGTCCGATTCTCGAATAAATGACTCTTTTGAGCTGGTTCTTTTTAGTGAATCAAAAACATACAGCGTGACCAGTGTAGTCCGATTCTTGAATAAATGACTCTTTTGAGCTGGTTCTTTTTAGTGAATCAAAAACATACAGCGTGACCAGTGTAGTCCGATTCTCGAATAAATGACTCTTTGAAGTCGTTCTTTTGAGATCTCATAAATGCAGCAGCACCAGTCTAGTCTGACTCCTGAACAAATGACTTTTATATGCCAGTTTTTTTAGTGAATCAAAAACATGCAGTGCGACAAGTGTAGTCCGACTCTCGAATAAAGGACTCTTCTACAGTAGCTGGTTCTTTTTAGTGAATCAATAAAAATAAAACACTATGACCAGTGTAGTCTGATTCCCGAATGATTGACGCTTTGGAGGTGGCTCTTTTTAGTGAATCAAAAACACAGCAGTGCCACTGTAGTCCAATTCCCAAAATGAATGACTCTTTGGAATGTGTTATTTTTAGTGATTCAAAAGCGGGACCAGTGTAGTCCAATTCCTGAACAAATGACTTTATTTTATTTTTTTGAATTTTTTATATGAATCAAAATCATACAGCGCGACAAGTGTTGTCCGATTATCGAATGAATGACTCTTGAGTCTGTTCTTTTTTGTGAATCAAAAACAAACAGGCCTTGCAGTGTAGTCTGATTCCCGAACAAAATGCTCTTTTGAGTCAGTTCTTTGTAGTGAATTAAAAACACTGTGTGACCAGTGTAGTCTGATTCCCAACCAAATGATTCTTTTGAGCCAGTTCTTTTAGTGAATCAAAAACATACAGCCCTTGCAGTGTAGTCTGATTCCCGAACAAAATGCTCTTTTGAGCCAGTTCTCTTTAGTGAATAAAAAAAAAAAAAAAGACAATGAATGACCTTGTTTACATGGACACCAGAATATAGTTTATTGCGAGAAAAGTGCTTAAGACAGGACAGCGCCGTTTGTGTTTACATGCGCTTTGTTAGCGGTTTACTCCACACTGTAAAAAATAAAAAGTTGAGTACTTAAAAAAAAAAAAAACTTAAAAAAATAAGGCAATCAGCTGCAAAGCATTTTTGAGTTTACTCAACTTCAGGCAAATTAGTTTTACCAACTTAACAATTCAAGTTGGATCTTAAGTTCCATAAACTTAATGCAATAAGTTCAGCGAACTCTAAAATATGAATGATCATTAAGTTCAATTAACTTGACATTTTAAGTCTTGCTGTCCATGATTTTTCAATATTTTTAAAAATAATATATATATATTTTTTTAAGTAGATATATATTTTAACATAAGATCATGTATCAGCCCCACCAAGAGACCAAATAGTTGGTCTAACTTAAATGGTGGTGTAGGTTACAAGTACTTCAAACTTTTAGAAGTTGAATCAACTTCATAAATAAAGATACTTATTCAAAGCGAACACTAATTACCCTGATGGTGACTTTAAACAAAACACAACTTTTTACAGCAAAACATAATTAAAAACACATAAAGAGCCAAAACATCTATTAAATCAAATCCGATTATTGAAAAAAATATTTATATGTCGGCATGCTGTGACCAAACACACTTAAATAAATTCAAGAGCAGTGTCTTGTAGTGTGTGTAGTGTCTTCGGCCACAATGCTTCTCCAGTGAGCATGCTCAGTAGCAGACGCAACAATGTGAAGTTCATTGTGCTCAGCCTTACAAGGTGCCCCAGATTTTGACCCATGATTTTTCAAGACCTTTCCATGACTTTAACAATTGGATAACACCATTAAAGATATTAAATCAAAGATTTAAAATCCCACAAAAATGTTAACATTTCTATGGTAGAGCCTGGCTTTATAGACTTACAACAGTGACATTTAAACTTCCATTTCACAGAGGTGCACAAAGTTTCAAATGGGGGGTGTTGGAGGGTCAGTGATCAGACTGAGCATGCTCAAAAGCCTGTACGTTCTACCTTCACCACGAAACATGTTATTGTATGTGCTCACTGTTTAAAAATGTAAGTTGCTCTGACTTAAATGGCATAAAAGTTGACTTAATTGATTGTTTTACGTAAACCACTTTTTTCGAAATTAGATAGTTCATTCAACTTTTAAAATTGAGCTTGTCTGACAAATCTGAAGTTGGATTTTTTTTACAGTGCACTCCTGTATGCGGCTCAGTAATGGTTGACCCATATGGGTTTTTCACTGGCTGATGTCGAAACGACATCTAGAGAGCAGGATGTCCGGTGGCTGATAAATGCAGATAAACATAACACAATTTAACAACAGCAAATCAGATGTACACACAATTTCTAAAGTGAAACAAACACTTATTTTATGGAATATTTCCTCAAATTTGCATAAACTTGAAAATAGAAATTGTTGACTATCCATTGACAAATCTATTGGTAGATTTTGAAACAGACACAAGTTGAAGTTTACACTCTTGTTAATTGGCCAAGCGAACACTGTCGTGTTGCGATTATCGGCCGATTAATAGGCCTGGCCGATATATCGGTCTATATCTACGCCTTGGTAATCACTTTTCTTGAGATGAATGCAATTTCCCCGTGACGCTGGTGTAAATAACAAACATGATGTCTGAGGAAGTCAACATGAAATAAAAATGGGCCCTATCAACTTTCTCAAAGGGGTAGTTCAACCAAAAAACGAAATTTCTATCATCATTTACTCGTTTACTAGTTGACTCCGCTTTGATAAGCATTTTGGTTTTCTTGTTTGAATTACGACCGGTTTTAAGTTGTTCTCTGCATGCAGAAGCCCGGTATAATACATTTTCTACCTGATAGACTGGTTCTTGTAGATTTGACTGTAGAGTTACAGTACTTGAGCTCGACTTGACCATGCAGTGATGCTAGATTTCTTGAGAACTCGCGTGATGCATTCGAATGTGTGGTTTGGTCGAGGAAGTCAAATTCTTGGGAACTTATCTAAGCATACTATACTCACATCCTTAAGTAGTTACGGGGCAATTGCAGAAGATTAGACGCATATTGTTTGAGTGGAGAGTAGGGATGCTCAATATATCTCTAATTGTAGCCTTTGTTCTCCTTGACTCTTATTTCAGTGGCAGTGTGGACGGCTCCTGCAGAGCTTTATATTGCTGAGTGAGGTCTGAGCTGTATCATTACAACACTACACAGCTGCTCTAATGCAAATGAACTGTAGAGAGCTCCTCCACTGCAGAATGAGAGAGACATGAGGGATAATTACAGAGAATGAGGGTGACAAAAAGGGAGTGTGACTGAGGACAAAGGGGGTGACTAATAAGAGATGCAGGAGAGTCTTTTATGTTTCACACTTGAAAAATAGCTCTTTGTTGAAAGCTTATGAACGGCTTCTTACTACCTTAGAGAGCTTCAGGCATAGAAACCTAGACAGAAATCAATGACCTCAACAGACAGACAAGCCAGAACATTTCTGCTAAGTTGCAGACTTGCCCACATTACACTTTATGCCCGCTCAGGATCTTCATTCTCTCGTTTGCATGAGAACATCCCATATTTTCACATATTATGAACTGCTGATTAAGCAAAGCAGAGATGTGGACGTAGATGTTTTTATTGTAGAGTCATTGGAAGTCATTGTTTTGGGCATGTTTGTGGCTTCCTTCTATATTCTTTCATATCCCATAGTCATCACAGGACATGTTTGCCTCCCTCAGAGTCTCTCATTAGTGCTCTAGTAAAGCAATAAGCCATTAGATGCCATACATTACAGTGATTTTACCTCGGGTAAGGCCTGTTGGCATGATTAGATAAAAGAAAAAAGTGCTCTTAGTTATGTGATAAAAGACACAAAATGTTAAATAAATTGGATAATTATTGTTATTATAATAATTATTAGTTGTTATTAAAAACAATTCTTCTGCTAAGTAATACTGTTCATTATCCCAACGATCACACTTTATTTTAGTGTTCATGTTACTGCGCATTTACATAGGTAATTACTGAGTAATACATATGAAATACATGTAATTATTATGTAATCATTTCGTAAAGCTACTTGTACTTACAAGTTGTTATTGTAATCAATAATAATATTAACATGTAATATGTTTTCTACTATACTACACTTGGTGTACTGTACTGTACTATACTGTACTGCACTATACTATATCATACTATACCGAACCCTCCATGGACATGTCTGAGAAAAAGAAAGTAAATTTTTTTTGTCTCGGCAGACTTTTATGTGTAATGCAACTGAAAATGATATTAAAGGAATATTCCGGGTTCATTACAAGTTAAGCTCATTCGACAGCATTTGTGGCATAAAACTGATTAGCGCAAAAACTTATTTTATCTTGTCCCTCCTTGTCTTTAAAAAAAGCAAAAATCTGGGTTGCACTTACAATGGAAGTGAATGGGGCCAGTTCGTAAACGTTAAAATACTCACTGTTTCAAAAGTATAGACACAAGACATAAACCAGGGCTCGAAATTAAATTTTTTACTTGGTAGCACTGGTACTTCCAACTTCAAAAAGTTAGAAGCACCAGCAAAAATTTAGGAGCACCCACCGAAAATTAAGGACCACCACAACTACAATTTATATAATACTAAATAGGCTATGTATTTAAAAAAACATCCTCACCATCAGCATTGGCATATTCCACCTCAACATGTCCGACGAGGATGTTTGTGGTAGTGATGGGTCATTCATGAATGATTCGCTCATTTTGAACTAATCTTTTATGTGACTCAGAAGAACGAGTAGTCTCAGAGAGTGATTCGTTCACTTTGTGTTGACCGCGCATGTGCTTTGTGCAACCTTTGTTCGTTTGTTACATGAAAACCGCATAGGCGCTGTACAGGAAACAAAAATTATTAGTTCACCTTTCAACTCTTTTGGTCCGAGCCGTTCGTTCTTTTGTCACGTGGCAGCCGTATACGCTATGCATTGCTCACACAGGAAACAGAAATGATTAGTTCACCTCTCGAGTCTTCTGGTCCGAGTCGTTCGTTCTTTTGTCACATGACAGAAGAACGAACGACTCGGACAAGAAGATTCAATCCAGAGGTGAACTAATCATTTGTTTCTCATAATTTGGCCTTGGCTGCATTATACATTTTTCCTTATTGGGACTATATTCAAAGTTTGCTAAGTAGACGTGTTGGGGGGATTTGGCTATTGAAAATGTAACACATGTAATTCTGCTCAAATGAACGACATGAACTAAATGACTTGAAAAAAGATTTGTTCATTTTGCTGAATGAAACTCAAAGATTCAAGTCAGTAAAATGATCCGATCTTCCCATCACTAGTTTGTGGGCTGTCCATCAAG
This sequence comes from Myxocyprinus asiaticus, assembly GCF_019703515.2. Classification (NCBI taxonomy): domain Eukaryota; kingdom Metazoa; phylum Chordata; class Actinopteri; order Cypriniformes; family Catostomidae; genus Myxocyprinus; species Myxocyprinus asiaticus. The sequence goes on along the minus strand of NC_059346.1, from coordinate 3,825,271 downwards.
CGGGATGCGGACATACACTATCACACACTCCTTGACAGAAAGGTTGGTGTCTCCATCAATGATGAATGAGATGTACTGAGCTGACGATACTTTGACTGCGGTGTTCTCGCAGATGTCATCTATCACGCCGATGATGTTGGCACATGACTTGTCATTTGCGTACGTCATGTTGATCTCAACGCTGTTCATTTTCATGAGCTGCAACATGGGTTTAAATTTAGTGAAGGCGAGCTTTTCTTTGGCGATTGTGTAGGCGGTGTTAAATTTCATGTTCAGCTCTACCAATTGAGCGGAATGTCCGGCAGCATCCTGACGATTAAAAGCTTCAACAATCGAACCTGATCCTGAATTCTTTGCCACACACTTGTTCCGGCATTTCTTGTGCTTGGCGCTCTTCCCGTGTTAATCAAGCTCTCGCGCTTAAAATGTGTGGATTCGGTGGCGAACGCAGTGTTACCTGCAACCTCTGTCCCACAGGCTTTACAGTGAACGCAGTGCATTGAGCCATTTTCATAGTCTTTCAAAGTCTTTCAGCCACTCTCTCCGAAAACTGTAAGCCGCCTTTTCCGCTGGTGGATCCACATTCACCACATGATCGCCATCACCAACTCCAGGAGTTACATTATCTGTAGCTTACAAAAGAAATCTCTGTGTTCTTTTCATCTTCTCTCTTCAGTTCTTTACATTTCGCACACTAGTTGAAATGGAGTGATTGATGGCTAATTTTAATCAATCTAAAATCTGTATTAAAGTTAAGAATGTAAAGATGAAGTTTAATTAGTTATGTAACGTTGAATAGAACGGTGGACCGGTCACTGTATCAGCTCACAGCAGGCACATAGTGCAGTAATTAGCGAACATTTTGTAAAGAAATGAAAACAGGGTCGCACCACAACAATAATTTGCACTCACACAAATGCTCCCAAATATATTTGTAGGTCGCACAGATTAAATTTTGGGAGCATATGCGACCAAAATGGTTGCAATTTTGAGCCTTGTAAACAATGGGTTGCTTCGCGTCGGGCATAACAATGGTCTTCAACAGTGACTATAGTCACAATATAGCACCACCTCTCACACCTTATTGCTTAAAGGGGTCATGACATACTCTTTTTGTATAATTTTATTATCTTCCCTGACCCTCTGTCTGAAACACTCTGTTTTAAGCTGTCTGGCCCTTTAAGACTTCAGTGTAAACACCCACTATTTTGATTGGCTAACATCATGCAGCATATTTGAAACTCAATCCGAAGAATATGAACAAACTCCACACAACATTATAAAACTACGTTTCAGTGTTAACACATAACTAGAGCCCGACCGATATGGGTTTTTTGAGACCGATACCGATTTTAGAGAGGGAAAATTCACCGGTTACCGATATGGTGGCCGACATAGTTAATTTTTGAGCTGGAATGAAAACAGACCTGTGTGGATTTTTCACTGTTTTTGCACCGATATGACTATGCAAAGGTACTCAGAAGGCTGCTTTCTTAAATATTTTTATCAAAGAATATTTGACATTATTATTGTACATTGTCAACAAATTTTATAAATGAACACTGAGAAAATAAGGAATAAATACAAATACAATAAATAGTTTAAAAAAACATCAGTACTCTGTTTCAGTATCAGTCAGTTGCTGACCATTTAAATAAAGAATAAATTAGAATAAATAGCTAAATAAACATCAGTATTACTGTTTAGTATCAGTCAATTGCTGACCATTAAAATAAAGAATAAATAAAAAATAAAATAAATAGCTAAATAAACATCAGTACTGTTTAGTATCAGTCAATTGCTGACCATTAAAATAAAGAATAAATAAAAAATAAAATAAATAGCTAAATAAACATCAGTACTGTTTAGTATCAGTCAAATGCGGACCATTAAAATAAAGAATAAATAAAAATAAAATAAATAGCTAAATAAACATCAGTATTACTGTTTAGTATCAGTCAGTTGCTGACCATTAAAATAAAGAATAAATAAAAATAAAATAAATAGCTAAATAAACATCAGTATTACTGTTTAGTATCAGTCAAAGGCTGACTATATTTGAATACTGCCGAGACAAGAGATAAACAGCGGTAGCGGTATTACACCGTATTCTGCTATGCAAGTTCAGGAGAAACTTTCAACAGTGGAAAACTAGACTTTTAAATATTACATTTTGTAAATGCAGTGACTGGAATTGTTTGATTGAAGGGGGTACCAAACTGTGAATCCTGAACAAAACAGTTTGGTGAACACGTTTACACATTAGCTTCCACTCAGCTGACAACAATGAAAGTAGCTACGTGATTAGCTAGTTAGCTATAAGCTCGTTGTCACAGAGAGTAAAAGACGGACGTTGTTTATTTTACTTTCCAGCATTGTGTTTCACCAACTAGGTAATAATATAGCATGAAATCAGCACTCAACATACACAATCCACCACTGCACCGTTGTCTGCTGAGCTGCAAAAAGATGAGAAGAAGCCTTTAATTTAGTCACACATTATACATACATTTTTGCATATATACAGTGACATTTATTTGTTTTCACATATCCCAGCTAAGCTGGGGTCAGAGTGCAAGGTCAGCCATGATACGGCACCCCTGGAGCAGATAGGGTCAAGGGCCTTTCTCAAGGGCTTGAACCCCCAACCTTCTGATCAGTAACCCAGAGCCTTAACCGCTGAGCCACTACTGTCCCTTGCACTGCAAGATGCTCTGATGTTTACCTTTCAGTGTGCTACATTACTGACTGCACTGACAAACTATAGCTGGCTAACAGCAAACAGATGTGATAAACATGAGTGACATGGTTGTCAGGGACAGGGTTAATGTTATATTAGTTATATTGAAAAGGGAAAATGATGAGGTCATTATTTTTAACTTTCCAATATGTATTTCACAAACTAGTTGGCAACTTATCGAAAAGAGACCGTTTAACTCCACCCTGTCTGCAGAACCACCGTCAGCTCAGAGTCAGAGTCGGAGCGCACTCTGCTAGACAAACTACGCTATGACACCAATTCTAAAGCACTGTTTTCTGTATTATATGTTCTGAAAAAAAGTTTTCATATAAAATATAACCCGATACGATATATAGGTGAAAGGCTAATATCGGCTGATAATATCGACTGACCAATATATCGGTTGGGCACTACACATAACGTACACCCAACACATTTCATCTGAATGTATCGAACTGTTCACTCAAGCACAGCATAAACTATCAAACAGTCATGACATGTAAAAAACATTAGTGAATGGAACTGGTTACTTACGTTTTTTTTTGTCCAATAGTCCAATTTTAACTGCCCCATCTTTCAATAACAGTTCCTTTGCAAAGTTGGAATGATATTGTGATTGTTTCACAAGCAATCCACACTGAAATCTTCTGAATATGCAAACGTAAATTCACGGTGATGTTTTGTGCTTCAACCAGCTTCAACATGCCAAAGCAGATACGCTGGTCTTCACCAGAGTGACATCTCAAATTTTCCGTGTTTGTTTACACACAGAAAGGCATGTGTTTCTCCCAGTCCCAGTTTTAAAAGTTGCACTTGAACCGCTCTTAAAACGCTGCACACATCGCCTGAAATGCACCAAAATGATCGAAGACGCACATGTAGTGCATGTTTACAAAAAACTGACGATTAAAAATAGCACAGATGGGTGCAAAAATAGTCCAGGATGCCTTCAAAACAGCACAACAGCAAGACAGCACAGCTGAATGAAACACAATGGGGGACCCATTTTAGAGTTATAACTTGACAATGCATCTTTTAAAAGCGGCACGAGGTGTATGATAATGCTCAAAGCCATGCACGTTTATGTAGAAAAACATTTAAATCCAGATAGGCACATGGAGGTGTCCTGTCTAAGTCCCCATTGGATGAATCTCCCATGACAGGCCCATCTCTCTCCTCTTCACCTGTGTGACTAACTGAGCACCAGAGGGCGGGGCCAAGGGTGCAAAGATGAAAAATAGATGTTGATCTCTGCGTCCGAAACCGTGTACTGTCACAGTATGTACTGTATTTGATGAGAAACGCACTTCTCGGTCGGTAAAATAGTACGCTCTTTAGGTATGCTTGAGGCAGTATGAATAGAATTGGGACATACTAACATCCGGGAACGTACGCATGGTCGTGTGACCAGAATATTTGATGTGACAACAACAACCGTGAAAATAACCGAGGCAACTGAGATTCGTCCTCCGCCACCCCAAGGACTTGGAGCGCATTGGGAATTGGGCATTCCAAATTGGAGAGAAAGAGGAAAAAAAAAAATTATGATCAATATAAGATTGCTGGTTGACAGAAATAATTAACCTGGATTTTACTAAATGTATTGCCTTAAAGGTGTTGCAAGTGATTTTTTACATGGAAAGGAACGCAAAACTGCAAAAGATATTAATGAAATAAGTGTTGTGAGATCTCACTGATCTCTGTGACAGCTCTAGACTCTGCAAACAAAATATCGCTTTTGACCTGTCAATCATTTTGCGCGTTCTCATAGTATTGTAGTTGCAGCAGATTATTGAGGCATAATGCATTTTTATGCTACATTGTTCATTACAGTTACCAGTTGAGGGCGCTGTTTTGCAGCTGTTGCTTTTAACATCCGTTTCTGCTCATGTTGTTCTCAATAAGCTCATTTTGATATCTTTTTGAGTTCAGGGTTTTGGAAAGAGGGGGCCTGGCTAATCCAGTGGCTCAGTCTCATGGAAGTAAAACAGCTGAAATAATTTACAGCACCTTTAAAGCTCAGACAGACATCCATACAAAACATAAAGACAGCACCAACTCCTCCAAGTCCTTATTGTTGTGAAAAACTAAAGGAATCGAGCCTCCCACTCTTTTCAAGTGCACTAAGTAAAAACAGGAGACAAACTAATGTGCGTCTCCTTGGAAACACTTAATAGCTCTCAGATGGTGTCTCAAACAGATGATGTCAGAAAGACTGCTGTTGTGGCCTGTCTGCCTCTATAAAAGAGAGCTCGAATGCAGTGCAAATGATCAGAGATTTATATACTTGAGATAGTTTTATCGGACACATCACTTACAATGGAAGATATTAATGCATTCAAATCAGTGATTACAATCAGACGCCTCGGAGTCAGAGAGGTAGAGGGTTTTGTTTAGGGCTGTTTTAGCTAAGATAAGAATGAAAGATCAACAAAAAGTAACAGAGAAAAAATGGCCCAGCTCAAATTCAGCTGAACTGACTGGTTTGTGGTTTCGAGTTCTCCCTGACTGGATGCCATGTTTGTCCATTGTCACTTACGGTGGGGTCCAAATGTCTGAGACCACATATTAGATGCTCTTTTGAAATAGTAGGACATTCTGAAACATTTCACCCAAAAGACATGTTTCTCAATTCACACATGCATATATACAGTATATGTATGTGTGTGTGATATGTGTGTGTGTGTGTGTGTGTGGATAACGAGCCGATTTAGACAGGTGCACATAATTGGATAATCACTCAAACAATTACACACAGACAATCAAAATACTCAACAACATATTCAGCCAAATTGTTCAGAAAAGTAAGGAACTGACACATCGAGCATAAAAAAGAATGCTGTACATAGATCAGCAGTCACCCCCCTGAACAAAATAACAAAACAAAAAATTACAGTAAAGGTGTAAGATCAACGTCTTCATTTAAACCTAAAGGAGACATCGTTTGTAAATGATACATCCAAAATGCTTCTCTCTGCAGTAACTTTTGATCTATGTCTCCACCACGTCGAGACTTTGTAATCTTTTCAATTCCAATGCATTTTCATTGTTGTATATTGTGATCGTAATCAATAAAATATCTAGCAATAGGTGAAGTGATGTCTTGCCCAAGTATAGCTGATTTATGTTCGCTGATTCTTATTTGAAGTGCTCGAGATGTCTTGCCAACATTAACACGTGGACATGGACGCTTTAATATGTAAATCACATTACTTGTAGAGTGTGTTATAAAGGATTTAATACAACTTATTTGTGTGAATACAAGTAAATTCACTACATCTTACTACAGTTGAGCAAGAAGTACAATTTCTGCTGGGAAAACATCCTTTTATATATATGTTTATTTTATCATCACACACTACATCTGCTCTCACTAACATAATAGTCAAGTTGCGAGATCTTTTGAAAGTAAATAGAGGAGGATCTTTAAATGTCTCTTTCAAAGAGGGATCAGAAGTTAGAATGTAATAATTGTTCTCTACTCGACAGTTTTATTTTCTGAAAAGCTGATTGAACCCACGTTAATGGGTACCCTCTAGAAAGGAAACGATCGCAACAATTCTTGATCATAGGTCTTCTGAGATCTCTTTTTTCTGTCTTTTTTGCCAGGCATGGTCAACATCAGCAGATGCTTCTTGTGATGTTTGAGTGCTTTTTATAAGTCAAAGTAGCTCTAACCCACACCTCCAATCTCGTTTTTGTTGACGTCATTAGCCTAGGGGTTCACATACTTTTTCCAACCTACACCGAATGTTGGAATAATGTATTCAATATGTACAAGAACAGTACAATAATTTGTGTGTTATTAGTTAAAACAGACACATTTATACATAAATGCAGGTAATTCCAAAGGGTTCACATACTTTGTTTTGCCGCTGTATTAAAACATTATTTCACAGCTTTTACCCATGCTGCATTGCATGCTGGAAAACGGACTACAAATGTACACCTAGTTTGGCCAACAAAGATTATATTATGTTGTCCCAACACCAATGGATTAATAAACTTACATTTTACAAATTTTCTATGCTATGACATTAAGCTGTAGCAAAATGTTCAGGAACTGTGTTTATTGAAATTAAGTAAAATGAACAAGCTTTTTTTTTTATAACTAGACTAGAACAAAGCAGTGAAACAGCTAGTACAGACCCTGGTTGTGATTGTAGCGTGTAGTTAGGTGCTGCCACCCACTGCTGCAGAAGTGTGTTACAATGTAATTTTGTTCTGCATTGTATGTGAGCAGTCCTTCAGTTCAGCAAGTTTCATTTTTGTTTTTGTGTGAGATGACTAGAAGACAAATTACACATTAAGTGGTGGAATTAAGACATGGCCTTTCACAACTTAAATGTGAATTTATGAATATACAGTATAAATAATTAGTGGTGTCTCTTATTTAAGTGACTAATGATAATGGACATGTCATCTCATTATAAAGACTATTCTATTATTATAGGGTCAATGACGTGACACACTTTTTTTTCGGATCTATTGTTATTCAAATATACATCAAAAATGCAATACACACACACAAATACTTGAATACACCTCTCCTCTATGATGTTTTCTATTTCTGAGTTCAGAGTCATTTTCAAAATGTAAAGACAAAATGGCATGTGGTGTAAACGTCCGGAGACAGTTAAAAAGTCAGTATCATGTAAGGCTAAAATTCTTGAAAAAATACATTTTTGGCATGTGTAGTGCAGAATAATCGTATAATTGTTATTTCTTAAAAATAATATTAATATTAATAATAATAATAATAAAATCAGTGAAACAATTTTGGATTTAAGCATTATTAAGGTTTAAAAACGTTTTTGTAATTAATGATTAAGTTGTGTACACACATGTATTGAAGGTGCAAAGAAAGTGTTTTAATACATTTTACTTGATTGTTACACCACATGACATTTTTAAAGTCATACATTTTTATTTATTTTTAAATTAAAAAAAAAAAATAATAAAAAAATAAAATAAATAAATAACCAACACGGACACAAAAATGGCATTTCTATGAACTTGACACAAGTGTTTAAAACTATATTTTTAAAAGATTTCTTATCACTTCGGACAACCTTATTTGTAAATGACCCCTTAATAATCTTAAAACCATGGGCAAGATTCATGGAGCATTCTTAAGGATAAAAGCCTTCTTAACCACTATTTTCTAAATTTATATATATACACACACACACACACACACACACACACACACACACACACACACACACACACACACACACACAGTTGTGCTCAAAAGTTTGCATACCCTTGGAGAATTGGTAATTTATGTACCATTTTTAAAGAAAACATGAGTGAGCAGGCAAAACAGAATGGCACAATAATAAAACAAAACATGGCAACAAAGAATAAAATGAAATGACCCCTGTTCAAAAGTCTGCATACCCTTAGTTCTTAATACTGTGTATTGCCACCTTTAGCATCAATGACAGCGTGCAGTCTTTTGTAATAGTTGTCTATGAGGCCCCAAATTCTTGCAGGTGGTATAGCTGCCCATTCATCTTGGCAAAATGCCTCCAGGTCATGCAAAGTCTTTGGTCATCTTGCATGAACCGCACGTTTGAGATCTCCCCAGAGTGGCTCGATGATATTAAGGTCAGGAGACTGTGATGGCCACTCCAGAACCTTCACCTTTTTCTGCTGTAACCACTGGAGGGTCAACTTGGCCTTGTGCTTAGGGTCATTGTCGTGCTGGAAAGTCTAAGAGCATCCCATGTGCAGCTTTCGTGCAGAAGAATGCAAATTGTCTGCCAGTATTTTCTGATAACATGTTGCATTCATCTTGCCATCAATTTTCACAAGATTCCCCGTGCCTTTAGAGCTCACACACCCCCAAAACATCAGTGAGCCACCACCATGCTTCACAGTGGGGATGGTATTCTTTTCACTATAGGCCTTGTTGACCCCTCTCCAAATATAGCGCTTATGATTGTGACCATAAAGCTCTATTTTGGTCTCGTCTCTCCATATTACAGTGTGCCAGAAGCTGTGAGGCGTGTCAAGGTGTTGTCGGGCATATTGTATCCGGGCTTTTTTGTGGCATTTGCTTCTTTCTGGCAACTCGACCATGCAGCTCATTTTTGTTCAAGTATCGTCGTATTGTGCTCCTTGAAACAACCACACTGTCTTTATCCAGAGCAGCCTGTATTTCTCCTGAGGTTACATGTGGGTTTTTCTTTGTATCCCAAACAATTCTTCTGGCAGTTGTGGCTGAAATCTTTCTTGGTCTACCTGACCTTGGCTTGGTATCAAGAGATCCCTGAATTTTCCACTTCTTAATAAGTGATTGAACAGTACTGACTGGCATTTTAAAGGCTTTGGATATCTTTTTATATCCTTTTCCATCTTTATAAAGTTCCTTTACCTTGTTACGCAGGTCTTTTGACAGTTCTTTTCTGCTCCCCATGGCTTAGTATCACGTGAGAGCTAACAAACTCATTGACTATTTATACACAGACACTAATTGCAATTCAAAAAGCCACAGGTGTGGGAAATTAACCTTTAATTGCCATTTAAACCTGTGTGTGTCACCTTGTGTGTCTGTATCAAGGCCAAACATTCAAGGGTGTGTAAACTTTTGATCAGGGCCATTTGGGTGATTTCTGTTATCATTATGATTTAAAAAGGAGCCAAACAACTTTGTGATAATAAATGGCTTCATATGATCACTATCCTTAAATAAAAGACCGTTTTTTTATATTTTTTTTATTTTTTTTTTTATTTATTTATTTTTTTGCATGATGTCATATTTTCAAAATCAATGCCACAATTTCTGCCAGGTTATGCAAACTTTTGAGCACAACTGTATATGTGTGTGTGTGTGTGTGTGTGTGTGTGTGTGTGTGTGTATATATATATATATATATATATATATATATATATATATATATATATATATATATATATATATATAAAAAATATAATATTTTTATTATTATTATTTTATTATTATTTTTATTTATTTTTTGCATTCCTTTTTTTTTTTTAAACCATAAACATTAATACCTTCTTTTATGAACACCTCATTATTCATCCTATGAACTTTCTTCATTTTATCTTTAGAAGATTTTCATGAATCAGGTCCCACTGTGTTCCCATTTCAATGTTCAGTACTGCAAAGTAGCTACAACATTAAATCAGCCTCATTATTTCATTAAATAATCATTCACGTTTTCAAACATTTACTGGGCTCTCCACTCTGCATATGACATATATGATACTTTTTATTAGGTGACTTTTATCATTAAAAAATGACATTTTATGTTATTATGCAAGGCAGAGTGTAAAATCATGCCACAGTGCAGAAACTCAGATTATGCCACTAGAGGTTACTGTAGCTCCGCTGAGTGTTTTGCTTTTGAATGTTACTCTCAACAGGCCAGAACAGACATTGGGCTTATGCAGTGATGTGATTTATATTCTGCACTTTCCTAGTAGAAACAATTGTGGATGGTCATAGGCTAATAAGCATATACATGTTTATTGGTATAATGTCATATTGGTTGGGTTATTCCATGTCAAACCAACCAAATTTAAGAAATTCCCCTGGCTGAAACCCTGAGATACGGGGCTGTCATTGTGACTCCATCTGAAAATGGTTACATTTTCCCATTTCAATGGTCAAAAACCAAATGTGGGTCACATAGCATGAAGCTAATTTTTCTTGTCCAACAAAACAAATGTCTGAAATACAACTAGAAATGTACCTAAAAACAATAGTCAAAATCTAGATTTTTGAGAGTCCAAAAGTACACAATTATTATGAATAAGCGACACGTGTGGCTCTTCAGTCAGTGCAATACCTATATCTAGTTTCAGAATCAACCGGTGAACACTGCTGGTTGAGTTGACACGGAATGACCCTGTGACCTTTTCCGAATGTGCCATTTTTCCGGCTTAGGTTCAATAAATGGTCCGGGTGGCCCGGCAAGCTTTGTGTTTATAACATTACATCTACTTTGATTTAACCCTTTTATTGTGTTCTGGTCATTTTGAACTGGACAACTTTTTTTTTTCTTACGATTTTTGTAATTTATTTTTTTACTTAATCTAATTGGAATAAAATTCCTTGAATTTGTTCACATATGGTATCTGAAAACACACACACACACACACACACACACACACACACACACACACAAAAATAAATAAAATAAAATAATAATAATAAAAAATTTGACCATTTTCTTCACATTTTTTGGGTTTATTTCACTTTGTTACACTTGTTGTGTTCCCGGTCAAAAATGACCAGCCATTGGAAATGAATGTATTGGACTACAAAATACAGAAAGTGTTCAGGAGCATCCCAATCCTTTAGATGAGCACATATGTGGATTTGTGTTTGCACAGACAAAGTCCTTGGACATGCGTGTGCACACACACACACACACACACACACACACACACACACACACACACAATGTGTGTCGAGCACCCTTTTGTGCATCATCTTTCTATGTACACTCTTTGAAGAATATTTCAAGACCAACTCATCATATTATGTTGTGTTTGGGCTTGTTTGAATCGGGATAGTCTGCTGTAATTTATGATATGTCATTGTCTATGTTATATGTATGTTTCAGGAACTAATAAGGAAAAACGTGAAAAAATACACTTCTGTTTATTATATTTATGTGTGTCTGTGGGAATCTCATACACTAAAACTCACTGCAGTACTCTGAGGTCTCTGAGCTCATTGCATTCTACAAATTGAGATCTTTCCAACGATATATAACACATGGATATCTTATCATTTTTTATGGTTTTACCAACTCTGAATATAATTGTTGTGACAACAAATTTGCAACTGATGAGAACGAAACAGTCCTAATTTTTCAGCCAATTAAAAAGCATTATTTAAGAATTGGTAGGATCAGCTATATGCATTGTAAAGACCAGATTCTAAGCTTTAAAATGACTCCTATTTTGTTCAGATCAAGGAAGTGGTTATTAATTTATTATGTAATTATTATATATATTGTTTGTTTTCCGCAGGGAGTGCCCCCATTAGCCTGGTATGAGCTCAGTTCAATGAATCCTTCTATCAATAAAAATATGTTTTTTGAAAATATGTAAAAAAAAGAGGTACAAAATCTGTCATAATTACTAAAATAAAATGTATAAAAAGAACTAATGCAATATCTTGTGATAATATATGCAATATGAGAGATTTATAAACAGTCTTAGTGGGCTGGTCATTTTTGACCGGAACACAAAATGTGTTCACACAAAACGAACACAACACAAGGGTTAAAAATATATATATATATAAATTAAATAAGATGTTTTTATTTTCCTTCCAAAAAAGCGTGATATTTATTTATTTATTTTTTAAATTTTTTTCCTTTTTTTTAATGTTCCCTACTCTATTTTCATCATGATGGTACGGAGCCCCTAAAGGGCCATGGTGGTGGGGAACAAATGTATTTGTAGTGTGGGAAAAAAATAAGTAAATGCTTTTGCGTTCTCTCGCAAAACTTTGCGTTCATCCAAAGAAACTTTGTGTGCACTCGCAAATTATTTTGCGTTCTCTTGCAAAACTTGTGCTCTCGTATATGCATTGGCCTGAGTGCTCTGCAGGCTATTGCATTTAAAAAAAACAACAAAAAAAACAAACAGAAAACATTTGATTTTAATGCAATTCAAAATGCAACATATTTAAAAATGCTACAAAAACGACAGTATTAATATATGTAGCATGTTTTCCCAAACCATTTATCATGCGCCAGCAGATGGCGACAATTATTCAACACTGACACGTACCAAACTGCATAAATGATGCCTCCACAGGGCACTCCGAAGGGAGAGCAATCATGGTGGCCAAACTAAAGGGTTGTTCCAAATACAAATGTAAACTCAAAAAGTAATTTCCGAATTGCAGTTATTTTAAAGCCCAAAACCTTCAGCCACCACACATAATGAAGCATTTATTGCTTTATTAATGAAGAAGGAAACACCATCACAACAACAACAAAAACAATAATATGCGATTCAAATGTGCATTCATTGTAATTTTAATAAGGTGAAGATTATGATCTGTGCATTGCCTAAATATGGTCTTTTGGGCTTCACTCTTTCATTGCACTGGCTTTCTCTTCGTGTTGAACTGAAAAGCTGGAATAATGCTGGAATACACATAGGAGAGCTAGCAGATGACTGTCATTATGACACGTTTTGCGAGAGAGCTCAAAAGTTCTCGGGGGAACGCAAAGTTTTGTGAGAGAATGCAAAAGTATTTGCTTTTTTTTGACCCTTTAGGGGCTCAATATGATGGTGGGGTTGATGACTTTGGACCGGGTTGATTCATATTGTATTGTGAAATGTTTACTTGCAAGAGTAAGAACTTACCAAAACAATTTTAGTTGCAATACTGTTATATGAGATGCTTTGCCTGAGGTACATGTTACCTCTCACAGTTGGAGGTGATGATAGAATTCATATTACACCAACATGTCCCTCGTTATAAATACAATTTCCCAATTTTTAGAGCATAGCAGGGTCATAGCTTATTGCTGAAATATTGGCTGTTTCAGAGCTCTAGATGAGTGTTGAGGCTAATGCAGGCTTATATAAAAACATGTTTCTATTGCTGTGCGAGTGATTAGTGAGGATTTCCATTGTAAAAGTCACATTCTTTCCTTACTGTTGCGTTTTTTCCTGCACTGGTGGTACATTGGTCAGTCAGGTATGCTGGGACTTCCTCTGGCCATCTGGGAAAGAGTGCAGACCGAGTCCCTGCGGAGATATCTGGACGTTTAGGATCAGACTTTTTCATAAACACAGACATACATGCTCATACTGTATATATTAGTCAAAAGTTGGGACTCTTGACTGAATTTATGCTTCTCATGATCTTAAAAAGATTTTGTTTTACAGGCTTAAATGCTGGAAATTAGATTTGCAGACAAATGTGCATTTTTTAGCAGAGACGTAATCTATATAGAAGATAAAATATATGATAGTTTTGATTTGTTTAACCTTTTTTATCACTGCAAAAAAAAAAAAAAAATCATTGCAGTTTGTCTCTGCATAGTCCACAGAAACTGCAAAACCATTTGATATATTTGATGACTTTACTATTATTCTGCAATGTTAAAAATAGTCATATTACGTATTAATAATAAAGCATATCACAGAAATAACCAGCTTGTATTTACTCTTGTACTCTTTGTATCTGCAGGTATGGATGATTTGTCATATTTGGGGTCTGGCTGAGGGCCGCTGTTGCCCTGGCGTATGCACCCCATTGGCTTGAACTACCAGCATGTACCGTAGAAACGGCCTATGGGATGGCACCAGCATTAGCTCCGCCTCCTCTGAGGTAATCTCATCTCATTCTCTCTAATGTATTGTTGCCAAATGTTAGTAAACAATATTTTGAAGCAATTAAATGCTTAATTCTACATTCATAGTCTTTTGAAGTGATCATTGGAAATTCTTTTTTGGCACATCAGGATAGGATTATAAAAATGCTATTTATTATTTATTATTTGACCTAACCACGGTCATTTGATTATTTTGCACTTCAAATTCCAGTCACATTTTATATGTGCAATATATAATGCATATAAATGCAATGAACGGCGCATTTGTGTGTCATTCAGTTGAACTCTGAGCGTTACTGATCTGCAGCGTGGAGGTCAATCAGAGCAGCTCCTGTCCGGAAGAGTGCATGAAGCAGAGGCTCGCACCAAACTCCCACGAAAATAAAGTTGAAAGTGAAGCACTCTGGATTCACTTTAAACGATCGTGTAATAGCAAATGTTCCTGGTTATATAGCGGGTTCATACACGTAGTGTTAATGACACGCAGCGACACAGAAGAGGAGACGCCCGCTTACTCTAATTCTGTGGAGTGATAAAATGATGAAACTAAATCTCAAAGGTTTTGCTTCATGTGAAATAAGGGCTTGTGGGTTTAATAAAAGAACATTAAAATAACGTGTGAAAGTGAAGAAATTAAGTCAGAAATATTTTACTATTGCATAATATAATATAAATAAAATAAAAAAATTTAAAAAAATGTATTACATATGAGTTCTGAAAACAGTGTAAATGTAAAACTGACCAAAGATAAAGTTCCAAAAGCGAAAAGAGAGGCATGTTGTAGGAATTGCCAGATTTCATAATTGTGACAGCCCTAATGCTATTAAAGCAATAGTTCACCCAAAAATTAAGATTCTCTCATCATTTACTCACCCTCATACCATCCCAGATGTGTGTGACTTTCTTTCTTCTGCTGAACACAAAGATTTTTAGAAGAATATCTCAGCTCTGTAGGTCCATACAATGCGACTATACATACAATGGTCCAAAACTTTGAAGCTACAAAAAGCACATAAATGCAGCATAAAAGTAATCCAAAGGACTCCAGTGGTTTAATCCATCACTGCATCTGAATATCCATACTTCTCTACTATATAGTATGCCAAAAACAGTATGCCAATGGAGTAGGATATCAGAATCCACAGTATTCATGAAGCAGTGTGCGAGTAGTACCCGGATGACATACTATTTCCGGAGAGATTTTTAAGAGCGGATGGACTGGACTCTTAAAGATCCCATAATCCCTCGGGAGCTGAGGTGACGTCACATTCAAAACACTGGATTTAAAAAAACGGGTGAATCGCAAGGCGGACACCTCTTCTCAACTGTAAGTGCTCCATATACCAAGATAACTGTTCCTTGTGCTTAAATGGTGCTTGTTTAACAAAACCAGAGCAGATAGTTTTCACGGTTGTTGTTCTTACGTCATATATGCAGGTCACGAGACAATGCCCACAGATGAAGTATGTCTGAAATCTATTCATACTACTCGCATGCATACATAAAATAACATACTGTTTTGCTGGCGGATAAGTATGTCCTTCATCAAATACAGTACATACTGTGACAGTACACAGTTTTGGACACAGCGCATGCCTTCTGAAGCAATCGAATCGGTTTTGGGTGAGAACAGACCAAAACTGAACTCTCCTTTTTTTTTTTTTTTCCCACTATGAATCTTGACATCTGCTGTTTCCTTGCCTTCATGATTTCAAGCTCGATTCCACTTCCTAGCGCCATCCAGTGCTCTGCGCTTGCGTCAAGCTCTAGGAAGTGTTATCTAGAAAATGAAAGAGTATTTAAGTACTGTGTTCCATCCATATCGGTGGAAAATTGCACGTACAGGAAACTGAACCGAAAGTCATAAATCATACGGTTCCTGTGTTTATTAAATATGTAGGTACCCAGCCCTAACCATGATATTCCATTTGTTACCATCACTGAACCATGGTACTGTCTGATCTTCCAATAGATCAATCCATTAATATAGACATTTGCCTATACACACTGCACATAATAAGCACTATTCCTTATCATGCATATTACACATACGCAATGCTCTACTCATAGACGAATGTAAGTCCACGGGTCCTGTTACAGATTCTTCCATTCAGATCAAAGGTTATTACAATCAAACTCAGGAACTTTCATGTTTTTTTCCAGCGCTGGCAGTCGTTCCGTGAGAAACATATAGCATGTCTGTGGCGGAAACCTCACACTAACCCTTAAACAGACCTTCAGATAGCATTAGAAAGCTTTTCCATGGAAATAACTGAGCAGGGTTTTTATGACCGAAATGATTTGTTTTGTTATGGCTTGTGATCAATGGCCACACCAGAATAAACTGATGATACAATAATGAGATAACCACATTGTAATTTATTGAATTAAGAAGTCCTTAGTAGCAGCAGTAGTACTAATGCAATTGGACACATGACACCAAAAACAATATAAAATTGCATTTGCAATGCATTTAACTTCCAAAATTTGACACATGTCTGGGTGAAACATCAGGCCAAGAACATTTATCTGTGAAGTAAACCAGGTCATTTCTGATTTTATGTTTTCTTATGAATAGTCTAGTTGTAAATAATTATGAACAGTTTATTTTTTTTAATTTTTTTTATACATAGTGTGTTGGTATCTTCACATTGTTCCTTTTGTGTATTCAGGGAAGTAACAGCTCGCTGTCTGTGGACGGACTGAGCGCCGACTACACCAAAACCTACGATGCTGTTGTGTTTGATGTGTTGAAAGTGACGCCAGAGGAGTTTGCAGTGAGTAAAACTGTCAACATAAAAATTGATGGGTTTACTGGTGGAAATCTGTAGACGGCAGTTTGTTCCACATCATTTTTCCATTCATGTAATGTTCCAGAGTCTCGTTAGTAATGTCCTGTACAGTAGGGACAGTCACATTAAATCATTTTTGCAACCTGAACTTCTTCAGAACGTCAAAACTTTGAGACATCTGCGCTGAAAAAGCTAGACGCTGTGCAACAAGCAGATGTCTCGGGAAGCGTTTATAAAAATGTAAATTCTTTTTAACTTGACATGATGTCTAAAGTGTCTTGCCTGAGATGCCGGATAAAAAAAAACCCAGTGACATGCAGCGCAACAGTCAAAAACGTCCGTCCAGTGCGTTTAGAAGGAAAAACTATTAAGAAACAGCGTAGTCTCACACAAAAACATGCGTGAACAGCCCCAAACTCATTTATTCATTTCCTAACTCGCCTTATACTAGCCCAAAAGAGCCCGGATTGGGTTGAAGACCTCTATTGCACATTGTGGCGGAATGATCCGCCACTCTGGCTCATCATCGTCGCCCGCCTCTTAGGGCCGCCCTTCAGCCAGGCTCACGATGGGAGTTGGGCGGGAGAGCGAGAAGAGGTGCATAATTAATAAGCCTCGTTTGGTCAGCGGTGAATGAAGCACACCTGATGGGGATAATGCTTCATCACCGCTGTCTTTAAAACGCAGCGCGCACCTCTTCTCGGGGAGCCGGCTTCAAATCTCCATGTGTGCACACACTGGCATCCTCGCACGACCAGGACCAGAGCTGGGAGGGATCGGACGAGTGGACGCACTGCCGGACCCGTTCTTTGGACCCCCGGATGCCATAATGAGTCACCGGGGGTGAACTGCTGACATTGCCGCCGATGGGCTAGATGCTGGGCCACCTTTCCCTCACGCTTGCCGCGGGCCTGGGAAGACAGGCTGCCAGTGACGCCGCCGCAGAATTAAAGCCAAGTCAAGTCATTTTTATTTGTATAGCGCTTTTCACAACACACATCATTTCAAAGCAGCTTTACAGAAAATCATGCATTAACAGAAAAAGCTGTAATATAGTAATATCTTTGAGTCATAATAGTGCGGTATAATAATAATAATAATAATAATACAAAAAAAATGATTGTAAATTGTGCCATAAAATAAATAATAAAAAAATTATTATATATATATATATATATATATATATATATATATATATATATATATATATATATATATATATTCCATGTGAGTAAGCTGTAGGTGACTGTGGCAAGGAACACAAAACTCCATAAGATGTTGGTTAATGGAGAAAAATAACCTTGGGAGAAACCAGGCTCACTGTGGGGGCCAGTTCCCCTCTGGCTAACATCATGAATATAATGCCAATATTAGTCATTTTTGTGTAGTACAAGTCATGGTTTAAAATGAGTAAACTAAATAAGTGTTAGGGGCCAATGTTTAAACAAAAAGCTTTTGTATTAACTGTAAGAATAATGACTAACGTCTTAGAATTAAAATTTTAATTATTTGCGGAAGTGCAAACAGATGCATCGTCTTTTGTTTTTTGGCTGATGAAGGCTGCAATTTATTTATTATCTATGTATTCCATTTTAAGTGTGTACTCCTTCATTTGACCATGTTGCTGCAGGCAGAGGTAAGTAAGGTGCACTGCAGTTCGACTGTAAGCTTGTGGCAGATTGATTTCCGGTTGAGTCCATCTTAAGTCCAAGTTTCAGGCAGTGTCCATTGAAGTTTCCCATGTCTGACGGCTGGTGCTGGCATCAGTTCATGAGCAAATGCTTATGTTCAACTATAAAGAGAGAAGCCTAATTTTCATCTTGGAATTGCACAAGACAGGTCCACTATTAATTTTTTATCGTTTTAAATAAAAAAGGTACTTTTATCATTTTTCACAAGTTTTTGAATCACTTTCAACGAAAATATGTATATCGTGATATATATCATTAACCACCAAAAATTTCAAGATAGTCACTTTTTGTACATACTGCTTAAGAATTTGGCCAAAAACATGTATTGGAACTGCCTGTGATACTTTAAAATGCTGGTAAGTAGGGCGTTTGCTAGTTTCTGGAACAGAGCTAATGGTCTGGTGTGATTAAAAGCCCTCAAACTGTGTTGGGCCTGCCGGTGGCTCCAAAAGGGGGGCGCTATATTGCGATAAAAGTTTACGCTTAAAACGTTAAATTTTCCGTATATGTAAGTAAGGCATATGAGGTATCATTTGAAAGCTTAGAATCTGAACTGTTCAGAGATAATCATCACTTCATTTATGTGACTTAAAATAAAAAAATAAGGACTCAAATCATTTGCATTGAAAATTAGCGCCCCCTAGAGGTAATAGGGTAGAAATATTTATATGAAGATAAAAGTCCTTCACATAGCACCTAAATGGACAAGTCATATATGAAATGAAAGCTCTCATTCTCAGAAATGCGACTGAAGAGTTTATTTTGTTGCCCTAATAACACAGTTCGAAATAAAAATACAAACGTCTCTTTTGTGCACCGATCATTGCTGCTGTAAGACTCAAATAGCTAAAAACTTTATATCTGCTTTTACCTTAGGCAGTTTCCTAAAAAAATAGCCTTTTTTTTACTTGTCTGTGAGCTTGCTTGTGTGAATAATCCAATGTTATATCTTAGATGTCCAGAACAAAATATGCAGTCCAGCAGGAAAAGCATGCTAAACAATTACGTTTGTGACTATTGATGATAAAATGTTATACATCATCAGCAAAGGGGAGGCTCTCAGCTTTCCAATGACACCTAGATTGAGCTTCTAGTCCACTCAGAGGCCGAGATATTCGATGAAAAAATAAGGGTGGTGCATGAACTGATAATTAGACTGAATGTCTATGGACGAGCACATCTGTGAGGGCTAAAATGTGTTTGAGCGCCACCTACATTTCAAATCTGTATGTTGTGATGGAAGGTGATAGAGAAATTTTTTTTTTCTATTGCTTGCTGCCATCTAGTGGAATGAAATGAGACTTTTCAAAACGAGGTAGAGTGCACAGATCCTGGGGGAATTTCTAAAAAAAAAAAAAAAAAAAAAAAAAAAAGACCACTTTTTTTGCAGTTATTCCACAGTATGAATGGTGGGCAGGCGGCAGCCCAAAAATGCACCAGAGTTTAAGGGGTTAATAGCCTGACTTAGTAACTAGGGCTGTCAATCGATTACTTTTTAAAAATTAATTAATTAAATGTTATGCCGATTAATGATCGCAGTTAAATGCAATTAATCACATAAATAAATATTTGCTGAGAAAACTCCTCAAATAACAATAATTCAACATATGATTAAATTATAATAAATAGTTATATTTAAAAAATAATAATTAATAATAAGATAACTAAAATGCATTACATTATTGTGGCAGACGAGTAAAACATTGAAAAGACAATTCAAAAAGTAGCTTTAGAGTACAATATATTGTTTATTCCCATATTATTGAACATAAGTCAATCACTGGCCTGCAGTTCACAGCCATCCTGTGACAGTACACAGTTTTTTACATTTTTAAAATGTAATTAATCACACTGAATTAACGCATTAAATTGTCAGCCCTATTAATTACTGTATCATACTCTCAACCAGATTGAAAACATTACCATAAGCCTTCTATCAGATAGGAATACAAGAACACTAGTTGTGTTTTACAGCAGAGCAGTTTCCTAATGGCTTGGCAATAGAAACCCTGATTGCGGCGTAATTGCCAGTTATTCACTTCCATCAAGGTCTTATGATCAGGCCTCTAAAGGACCCGCATGAACTGAGTTCCTTCACCGTTGTGAATTCAATGATGGATTGTGCTCACTCATTATGTCCTGTCTCATAAATGTTCACCATAACTCAGCGCTGGAAATGATCTCATGTCTAAGATCATTCACTGTGATTTTCTTTCTTTGTTTTTCAGAGCCAGATTACCCTGATGGACGCCCCTGTGTTTAAAGCCATACAGCCTGAGGTAAGACACATTTCATGTTCTGAGGACGATTCCTTTGATTAGAGAAAACATTTTACATGATTAGAATATGATTCGTTATTATTGTCTTTTGGGGTCTGAATTTACTCATAGTCATGGTTTAAAGAGGTCACCAGGATTGGCTCATATATAATGCGCATAATAGAAACACTTTGTTGTCAAGTTATCGAGTCACGGTTTCAAACTTAAAGTTGTTTTATCTGCATGAGCACGTGTAAACTTAACAAGCAGGATTACGTCATTGTCCCATGCGTGGGGGAAGTGTTTTTGTTGTAAGTATTGCAATTAGTGGGAGTGTAAGCAAACTTTCAGCTGCTATATTTTTTCACGTTATTTATGCTACTATCTTGAACCCGAGGCTAATTTTACCCTATTGTTTTGATTGCGGAACAGCGTTTATAAATGCATGTTTAGGCCGTCAGTTACGTTGAAGTTGAAAAGCAGACTTGGTTTCTGAGAAAGAAACTCTTTGGCAGAGTATTCAATGTTTCATTAGCAATGTTTATACGCTGTTTGGGGAAGAGAATAACATTTCGGTATCAGTTGATATCTTTGAATGGGAAAGTAACAGAAAGGACTGGCTTCAAATTATTTTCCAACCGTAATGTACAGTAAAATAGTAAGAAAACATGCTGCTGGCTCGTGTCCTTATAACATTTGAGCGATGAGACCACCTGTGACCCACTTGCATTAGTTTGCTTGCTTTTTCATCTCCCATCACTCTAATGAATGAAAAAAGCACATAGATTTGTATTATTTTTGGAATGCCCAATTCCCAATGCGCTCCAAGTCCTCGTGGTGGCGTAGTGACTCGCCTCAATCCGGATGGCAGAGGACGAATCTCAGTTGCCTCCATGTCTGAGACCGTCAACCCGCGCATCTTATCACGTGGCTTGTTGAGCGCGTTACCGTGGAGACATAGCGCGTGTGGAAGCTTCACGCTGTTCTCCACGGCATCCACGCACAACTCACCATGCGCCCCACCGAGAGCGAGAACCACATTATAGTGACCACGAGGAGGTTACCCCAATGTGACTCTACCCACCGGGCCAATTTGGTTGCTTAAGAGACCTAGTAACTCACGACTCCAGGTGTGGTAGTCAGCATCTTTACTTGCTGAGCTACCCAGGCCCCCGCTGATATAGTTCTTAAAATTCTTCTTTAAGAGTAGCATTACACACTATCACATAAAATATGTTTTAATAATTTTTTTAATGCCCTCATAAACATAATAATTCCCCTGAAAATTATATCCAAAGGGTAGTTATTGGCCTCTTTATGGAAAAGTTCATTTCTGACAATGCAGTAATGTAACAAATATTATACTGGGTAAGAACTTGTTACTTTCAATGTCCTTTGCTTTTGCATTTTTATTTTTTGATGTCTATTCAGTGTCACTGCAAAGCACAAGCAGTTTTGGGTGTGACGTATAACAGTAATCAGAATATGTTACATTTTCCTGCTATGGCATGATTCAAGAAATGACTCTTTATTTAGTAGTAATTCAATCATAGTTTCTGTTCTGTTGGTACTTGTGTTACCAATACAATTTTAATTTGATCAAAATGATGGCACTCCCTTTCATTTTTTTGATGCACAAATGGAGCTGAGCGCACAGTACAAGCAGTGAAGCGCAAGTGATTTGAGCGCTCTCTCTTCTGTCAAATGACTCTCAAATGGCGCTGAGAAGTCCGTGAATCATTTTTTCTTGTTTGAATGAAACATCAAAATGAACCAATTCACAACAATTAATAAAGTTCCCACCGCTGCAAAAGACATTGCAGGAGAGTGTTCTGCGTCACTGTGCGTGCTCATTAAACTTGGTGAAGCTGCTCGCGCTGCACAACGGCTGCTCTATTCAGTTGTACAATACGTTGTATCGGGACATTTTATCGAGATCGAGTACATGAGCAAAGTATCTAACCCGATACCAGTCCTATATCATCTTATTGTTTGGCGCTTCATCTATTGAAGTCTGGAGGATTCCAAACTCTTGAACTCTTCCAATGGATGAAGCTAGTAGCAAATATAGAGAACGCATTAATGGAGACAAATGCACTGTGAAATGTGTCTATACATGATAGCGACACCCAGTGTTCAGAATACAAATTTCATATACATGTAATTTCTCAATAGCGGGCCAAATTATGTTCTCTTTCCAAAATCTCTCACGGCCCGCATCAGAGCAGTCGAGCCATAGTTTGGACACCCCTGTTCTAGTACATCTGTTTTTGCAGTTTAAAACGCAGCCTTTTAAGGTTTAGTAATGGCACAAAAACATATTGCGATTTCAATCTTAATTCAATCAATCGTGCAGAATTAATGGATATCACACTGATATCTCAGAAGTCAAAGTCTGATGGTTTCAAAGCGTTTTGTATGGTTTCCCTCATCATGTAGCCTATAGTTAAGTGCCGCTTTCACAGCTGCCACGTCCATTTATGGCGTTCTTTCCACATTACAATATTCCACGTTCTTAGGAGTGCTTCTACATATTGTGGCTATTATTAGTTCTGGATTGAGCATTTGAATTTACAAAGTTTTTACAAAGTGTGTTACTAATTAATTATAAATTATTATATTATTAAATTATTACTGATATGCAGATGGTTTTAATTTGGTCAATAATTGGCCAATAAATATCGGCAGCCGATACATCAGTGCATACTAGAGATAGTGGCCACATTTACATGAACTTAACCCTTGTGCCTCAATGGTCCTTGGAGGACAAAAATGTCTGTGTCAAAAAACTGCCATAATAATATTATATATTAATATTATTTCCGAGTTAATATTTTTAACCAACATCAGTCCTGATCATAACTACCAAATATTCATTCATTTTAACCCTTTAAATGCCAGTTTGTTTACATAATGCCACTGTTGTTTTTACACACACAGACACACATACACACACACACACACACATGCACACATACACACACACACACACACACACACAAAAACTTGTTTTTATATCATTGTGGGGACTCTGCATAGACGACCATGCATTTTATGGATTTTATGCAGTTCTAACAATAATTTCTATCCCCTATCCCTACCTCTAAATTTAACCCTCACAGAAACCTTTTTGCATTTTTACATTTTCAAAAAAAGCATAGTTTAGTATGTTTAATAAGCCATTTTCCTCGTGGGGACCGCTGGTTGGGCCCCACAATGTAGGTGATCTCAGGTCCCCACAATGTAGTATAAACGTGTGTATACACACACACACACACACACACACACAAATTCCTCAATACACACATACATAACGCACTCTGATATCCATACCAACACACACACACAATTTTAGCTGCATCATTTATTCAATTGGCCTGCAGTGCTCTATAATACAGCAAACAGAAAATAGGAAAAAAGCATGTATTTGCTCCATAGGCTAAACATGAGAAAAATGGTGCCATCTGGTGGAAAATATTATAAATATTAATTTTGAAGCCAGGGCTCCGGACTGAAAGCATAATATCATAGAATTCATGATTTTATGCTTTAATGGCACCAAATATTGCAGTTTTAATGGGTTTCAATGGGGACATTTTTGTCCTGAAGGTCCTGAGTGTAACTATTTTGTGTACACAGTGTATTATAGATTTATTATAGGAGCTGAGGTTGAAATATCAAAATTCCTCCAAAAATACAAACCTTTGGCAAAATGTATGCCGTTGGCATTAACACAGAGAAAATGATTGAAAAACAAAAATGAAAAAGAAAAAAAATGTCCCGAAGGTCGAGCAAGAGTTAAGTAAACGGTTTATTCCAGGGTTTTTGCAGTAAGCGGCGTTCTGGAAGGTCATGTAAACAAGACGCCGATTTCCTTACGCCTTTCCTTTCCGTGGATTAAGAGAAAGCGGTTTAACACACCCAGGTTTCTCACGGAGAACATTTCTTATGTGGCCATACAAACACATAAGCAGCGGTCTAACAGGTTTTTGAAGAGTGTGCATGTGCGTGGACCAGACCGAATAACAAACGCATAGGATGAAGCGCAACAAGTCAACAAAACATTTCTGGGTGTACAGTGGGAAAAGCACATACACTATAAACTATACCCATTTATACAGACCAATGTAAAATATCGACTGTCCCTTATGTTTGTGTACATGTGCTCATACACTGGGGGAATCCCAGAGTTTTATATAAGAGGGAAACCCCACTATTGCAGCGCAATTCCACTGCAGGTCACGAAAGAAAGTTAAGGAAACAAACACAGCAACAACTCTGGAATATCTGGAAATAAAGTGAAGCAACAGGGAATATAATAGCATAGTCTTCCTCGGATACCATGTTTGTTATTTACACCAGGGAAATTTCGTTGCTGTGGAGAAAGCTGCTTACTGACCGATCCACATGCATATGGGAGTAAAGAGTGCACCGCTTATACAATGCATGTAAACCAGAACGCTGCTTTCTCGCTATACGCCTCTTTCTGGTGTCCATGTAAACGAAGTCATTATGAAATTAACAGGCAATGGTGCACCCTTTTCTGAAGTGGTTAAGTTGAATAAGCATTATATAAATTTCTCAAAAGTAGTTGCATAAGTCGACAAATTTTGCCCCTCTCCGCTTTATTTTACTGTATATATAGAAATGAATTTGTATCAAAACAACTGTCTGTTTTTATTAATTTCCACACTAATTACGTTGCTAAAGATTTTTTCAATTTTGATACAATTTGCGACCAAAACAAACAAACAAACAAATGCATTTTTCTTATGGGGGGCCATTAGCTCCATTGTTTATTGTTGCATTGTGTGTAGAATGCATTCAGAAATACAAAGTGGATATGTATTGACCTGTTTCAAGTGACGTCACTGTATGACCGCACCGCCATATTTGTGAACAAAATTCAATTTACCTCCATTGTGCTGTGCTGTGGGATGCGGGAAAAGCCAGAAAAATTGTTGTTTCTATTTATAAATCTTAAAAAAAGAGATAATGCTCTTTAATTACCAAAACCAAAATTGTGTTTTCTTTCAATAAAGTATCTTTCAAGTGACACGGCAGATGTAGGAGCAGAGCAGGGATAAAACCCTTGTTGGTTTATGCTAATTTATTCAGACATGTCAGTTATCTGTACACATGTAAATTATATTAATAACATCATCGATTCAGATACAATTAAACTGGAAATGCACATAGGACGATGGTATTATGTCATAAATGCAACATTGAAATAAATTAAAACGGCACAATAATGCCATAGTATATATTTAATATATATATGCTAATGTTAGTCGATAAACAACACATCATAAGATCATGAAGCACAGACATTATTCATACCTTCAGACTACAATGTAAACACATTAGTCTTATACATTAATTTGCCTTGGTTGCTTTCTGTATTATTCATGATTTAAAGCAGCTCTTACATTCATACAGACGGGATCATCACAGATGTTTTGTAATATTGTGACCAAATCAGAGCAGAAAACAACACAAACATGTGTAACTTTTGAATGAGATGTTTACGGTGATGTACCGAGAGGCGTGTGTACTCGCCGGTCACACATCAGACTCGCCGGCGTATGGACGTGAATTGTGGATCAAATACATTTAAGTGTCCCCAAAAGTCCAATTTGGCAATATTTGTGCAGTCTTCAGACCTGTTTACACTTTTCCTGGGACTTGGCATGGATCTAAAGCATTTTGGGGTGTTTTTCCATTCACCACCATTACTTTCTCCCGCTGATGGTCACAAATATGGCGGATGCGGCGCTAAAAGTGACGTCACTGAAACAGGTCAATATGACGGTGTAACAGGTAAAGGTTGGGCAAGGAAGAGGCGAGAACCAGCTGAACAGTAAACAGAGTTTTAGTGAGAAACTCAAACAATCACAGACACATATTTACATTTATGCATTTGGCAGACACTTTTATCCAAAGTGACTTACAGTGCCCTTAATACAGGGACAGTCCCCCTGGAGCAACCTGGAGTTAAGTGCCTTGCTCAAGGACACAATGGTGGTGGCTGTGGGGATTGAACCAACAACCTTTTGCTTACCAGTTCAGTGCTTTAGTCCACTACGCCACCACCACCCTATGCATACGCGGCTGCGTGTGTCTCTCTCTCTCTCTCTCCCGAACCGGCGTCTCCGGCTGCCCTTTATCTCGCTCTCTTGCTGATCAGCTGATTCAGCGCCGGCCACGCCCTTCTCCTCGTCACAGATGGGAAAACACAAAAGTGATATGTTACATGAGAAGAACGTTAACATGTGAATCAGATACCGCTAAGATTGCATGTTTTTCACTTTTCATGGAGGACACTTAAACGTTGAGTTCCACGTCTATCAGACAGCCAAATAAATAGAGATTAAAACAATTTAATGAGCTTTGATTTTCCTGTAGTATCATCCACAATAAAGGCTGCAGTCTAAGTAAAGCTTTGTGTATATTTTATTGCTCATTGATCTGGTTTTGCACAAATAACTCAAGTTCCGACAACTCTTTTTGGAATAGAGCGTTTAGATGATGTAATATCTTCTGCTGTGTGTGTGTGTTTGTGCTTGTGACCACATTTTCAGACATTCAGTCTTTTGCAAGATTGATTTGAAGAAAATGTGCAAGAGAAATGTCTTTCCTTAAAGTGTCAAACACAAAATATGTGGCATTACAATTGTGTGGATTTGATGAATTTGTCTTTTTAGGATTGGTCAATAAGCTACATCTGGTGTCCTAAGAAAAAAAGACACACACACAAAAAAAGGCTGATCACCTCAGCTGTGTTTATATTTCAACATAAATAAGTTTATTAATTTCTCTTTTTCAATAACAGAGCATTATAACGTGTAAACCAACTTGTGCAAGATTCAGCCTGTCCATCAACAGGCCACGGATTCGGGTTTTCATTAGTCCGGTGTCCATGTTTGAAATCCATTTAAACTTTAAAGAGAATTTTGCTAAGTTGACATGTTTATAGCTAGCTATTTGAGAAATACCATATCCAGTGTAATAGCATACTTGATGGCATCTCTATCGCCCCCTTGAGTATTGAGGTTTGTTTTCGCCACAGCAATGCAAGAGTGCACATTGCACAACGGAGCAGCGCACCTACAGTGCACGTCTACATTTGCATACTTGCTTAGAGTTTGTTTCTGGTCTAAAACTCCTTGTTTCCGTGGTTTATCTTTGTTGAAGTCATGTTGAACTGTCAAGGCAAAATCAGCCAGACTGTCTGCAGAATCAACCATTAGAGCGTCAGATAATATCTTCTACTCCCACATATCTTCCTACTTCTGTTATCAAACATCTGTTATGCACCGCTCAGAGATACCGAAGAGAAACCTATCGGCCTCTGGTGTGCATCTGAACATCTCAAATGACCCGTTTACCATAGCTGATATGGAAAAAAGAAATAAAACATTTGTACAAAGAAATGCGTTTTATTCGTATAAAATCTGTAATTGTTCACTACCATGCAAAAGTTTAGACGCACCTAATTATTGCTATTTTCCACATTGAAAAATGATTGTGCACACATTAAACCTTGAAATATCACAACTGGAACAATGTAAATACTGTATCCAAAAAAAACAAAAAACAAAATGTGTTAAATCAACACTATCTTGGGTGCTTCTTCAGCGTCAAGGTATTTAATATCCCGTCTCCAGTTTAAACTGAATT
The DNA here is from genome assembly GCF_019703515.2 of Myxocyprinus asiaticus. Classification (NCBI taxonomy): domain Eukaryota; kingdom Metazoa; phylum Chordata; class Actinopteri; order Cypriniformes; family Catostomidae; genus Myxocyprinus; species Myxocyprinus asiaticus. The sequence goes on along the minus strand of NC_059346.1, from coordinate 3,796,765 downwards.
GGAATCTTTTTACCAGGCCTTCATCGTTTATTTATGGTACTTTTCAAATACCTTTTATGTAAAGATTTTACTGTTTTAGCCTTGATCAATATTAAAGGAATAGTTCACCCAAAAATGAAAATTCTCTCACTATACACTCACTCTGATGCCATCCCAGATGTGTATGACTGTCTTTCTTCAGCAGAACACAAATGAAGATTTTTAGAAGAAGATAGAGCTCTGTCAGGTCCTTATAATGGAAGTACACGGGTGTCGGCACTTTGACGGTCCAAAAGTCACATTTAGGCAGCATAAAAGTAATCCACACGACTCCAGTCAATCAGTGAATGTCTCCTGAAGTGAATCGAAAGGTTTATGTAAGAAACAAGTTGATAATTAAAATGTTTTTATATGTTGATTATTGTTATTTGAGGGGTTTTCTCAGCTAATTTTTATGCATGCGATTAATTAATCGGTATACTATGTAATTAATTCAATAAAAAAACTGTAATCGATAGACAGCCCTAGGTTATTTGTTAACTAAGCCAGCAAAAGTGTCAGTGAAGAGCATGCTTGAGATGAAACATGAGACGAGAGATGTTTGAAGAAAACAAAGTTAAATGTCGATTGAAAATTTTTGGTGTCATTTCTAATTAAGCTGTAATTTTGCCAAATTACTTAAAGGTGCACTCAGTAACGTTTTGCTTGTATCATCTAGGACTTGCACTGACACCTAGTGGCTTGGATGCAGCATCATTTAAAATCAGTAGTTTTCAGTTTCAGATGCTATCGTAGAAATTCTCTATTCACAGTCAGCCATGATTACTTAAATCAGTGAGTGAAAGTGTCCAATAACAGGACGGTTACTGAGATTAAGCGAGTAGTATTCGGCTGGTCATGTGATCTCAACATGGCGGCCTCCATGAGGGGACTCTCTCCATGTGCAATAAAACAGCTTTCATAAGGTTACTGAAATGACTGGATTTTTAATTTCATGTGAGTGCTCATGATTTTATATACAGTTGTGCTCAAAGGTTTGCATACCCTGGCAGAAATTGTGACATTTTGGCATTGAAAATTTGGCCAAACATTCAAGGGTGTGTAAACTTTTGATCAGGGACATTTGGGTGATTTCTGTTATCATTATGATTTAAAAAGGAGCCAAACAACTATGTGATAATAAATGGCTTCATATGATCACTATCCTTAAATAAGTTTTTTTGCATGATCAGTCATGTTTTCAAAATCAATGGCAACATTTCACAATTTCTGCCAGGATATGCAAACTTTTGAGCACAACTGTATATGTTTAAAAATTACAATTAATTTCTTTAGGAGGAAAACTTTTTTTAATGAGGGGAAAAAGTGACTGAGTGCACCTTTAATTGTTATTTAATTTATCTGTATATTTTCTTGAAATCCACAGTGCTAAAAGTGCCTGAAGTTGAAGAAACACCCATGCACAATTTATCAAATTGATTCCTTTAAATCAAAAGGTAGATCATGAGAAACATAAATTCAGTAAAGTGCTTGCCAAATATTGATTGGTAGTGTACATTATCCATCATCTCTGTGTTTCTTATGTTAATCATAAAAACTTTGCAATCGTTCGAGCCTGTTTTTCCATGTTATTCCAGGATCTGCTGTGGTGTTTGTGTAAATATTACATTATTCATCATGATTACAGTGTTTAGTAATGTTAACATGAGACACTTTTGACGGTCAGCGTGAGTTCATCCCTAGAGCAGGCCGCTTAAATTCTGTCATAATTTCTTTCCTGACACTTTTTACACCGTCCCTCAGAGGTACGTGACCTCTGACCTGCCACAAGCGCACTTCCTGCTGATGCAAAGGAAAAACAGTAACCATGTCCAGCTGTGGCTGCTTTCACTTTCTTTACCTTCTCGTTCACTTAAGTCTTGGCTGAAGTAATGTGTACGTGTGCATGCCCTGACTCAAAATAAACTTTAGAGTCTGAATTCCATGATAATTCCCTTGCAATAAAGGAAGTTGACATAATGTCTGACTGTCTCACAACCTCTGACCTCTACAAGTGAGTTGACCTGCCTGATCTCATGAAGATTACGTGACTGTAGCGACATTTTTGCTAAATGACATGGTATGTTAATTATAACTTGTATTGCGGCAGTTTTAAGGTGAAATGTCCACTATGTGGTGCTAAAAGCGAGTGAAATCTTCTCCCAAACAGATGAGGTTTTTGAGGTTAATGCTCTATCGAAATTTAAATCAACAAAACTGCCTACCTTAAACCTTAAACCTAAAGCTAAACGATAGTGTCATAAAAGCAAATGTGAGATGAAAAATGCAATTGGTGCTTCTATGAAACTTTCGGCTCTCGTGTCGACTCACTTGCTCTTCAGGACTCGTACCCCGATCCTTTGCGTCGCAAATGCAACACACTATCAGTTGAGCTACCGCACAATTTGAATGTGCTCAAAATAGCTTGCAAATGTATTGGTTATGTAATGAAAAAACTAAAATGCCATAAGATAGCATTAAGTGAGGAACAGGGCGAAAAGTAAGTGTTTATGCCGTTTTTTTCATGATTTGTGTGAAAGTGAATAAAAGTAATTGTTGTTGTAGCGCCTCTAGTGGTCATTTTACCAGGAAACTGATGCATTACAACAAGCCATGTAAAAATACTTTTACACAAATGTGAAACATCATCTAGGCATTTCTTTGCGAGATTCACCTAGTAGTGTTTCATGTCTAGTTATTGGGCTTGTTTTACATCTTGATCAATCCCTAAGAATAGAATGAAAAGATTATCTTCTCTCTTTTTTTTTTTAAATTTGGAATGCCCAATTCCCAATGTGCTTTTTAAGCGTAGTGATTCGCCTCAGTACGGGTGGTGGAGGACGAATCCCAGTTGTCCCCCAATGGATCCCTGGCATCATCTTGCGAGCAATAAATTACATTAAAGCATTTAAAACAGAAGTCCACAACTGTGGTGATGTAAGGAGCAGGTGTTGAGAGAGGAGCCCTTTGGACTACACACAGTGTCACGCATCCACTTTAATGCCCGCCATTCTGGGAATAAAAAAGTTAAAAATCTGACCTTTAAACTCTATGTTTTCTTATTAATTGGTTGAGTTCGTTCCAGCTGTTGACCACAAGCTCTTTGACACCCACTGGTAGGGCCTAGGCCTCCTACAATTTTTTCAAGAGGTTTTATTAAATGCAACATTATCAGCAACCCCACCCGGGATTATCTGGGATTCCGGTAATTCTGCATTATATAAAACCAGAACTTTTTTAATTTTCTCTAGGGACATGGTCAGTCAATATCAACATGAACTCGACAATCAAGAATACAGTATATGAATTAACGTTCAATAATATACAATAATAATATAAATTAAAAATCATGTATTAGTCTATAAACAATTCTTAAGATTTATAGCATATATTAGTGCTGTCAGTCGATTATTTTTTTTTTTATCGCGATTAATCGCGTAATATTTGACTCTAAATATACTTTTTTCCTGTCAAAATGCATTTATTTCCATCTTAGGAAGAAAAACAAAACAATATGTAACAACATAATGCTTTATTAACATTTTCCAAACAAAGTTTTCCACAGTATAAATATAGAAAAGCATTAAAATATCACCAATTCAAGTAACAATACAGTTTTCCTGAAGTTTAAGTGGGAGTTTGACTAATTGAAAGTACTAGTCCCCACATAGGTTGCATATTTATTGCAATGCACATTAAATCTCTGAATCTCTCATCCTCCACAATATTAATTTGCTGGTAGACTGTGGCTATCCGGTTTGCTACAGCAATCGTGAAGCTGCGTACATGATTCGTGTCAGAGCGTCAACGCCAGCGTCAAACGGCGCTTTGATCTCCACGTGAAAAGCGCTTGCAAACAGACAAAAACTTCTCATTCTGCGTTTTGGTGATAGTTAAGACATGATGTGCTTCTGTGGTAATTAAAGTGTGCCTTATACGCTGAAAAATACTTGATTTCTGTCATAAGTTCTATTTAGGCTTGTTTTGTACAACAAATAGCATTAAGAGCTCCTTCTTCCATCAATTTATTACTGACACTGAATTACTGCTGTGTGTGTTGTGAAGTGTGTGTCAATGTAATGACTCCGCATGGACACTTTGTGAAGCTTCCAATCTTCCATCTGGTGTTTATGCTGTATTAACAGTAAATGCGTTAATCGCGATTAAGTAAAAATTATGCGTTAAACTAAATAACATATAAATTTTTACATGTACGTATAAATAATATATACAGTATATTAACTAGAATGAATATATGAAATGAAATGTATAGAATAAATATTCTCAATATTTGATCAAGGTTAACTTGATCTTAATCAGAAAAAAAAAAAATCACTTTTAAATGTTATTATTAGAGGTCGACCGATGTGTGTTTTTAATGGACAATGTTGAAATCAGGGTGGCCGATTATAATGTTGATTATACACAATTTAATATAATAGAAAATTATATATACAAAAATTGGCAACACAATTTATTAACTTTCATTTAGCATCATATTTCTTTAAAATTTCACACAAAACTTTGACTAGTGTGTTTTAGATGGTCCATTTTTGAGTTATTGTTTGCTAAAAGAAATTATAATACATTTGGAAGAAGGAAATAACAACAGTGCACGCCACAGTCCAGCAACCACCGACGGTATGCACGCTTTAGCAATCACATTTTTTCACAAAAAGACAGAATCCAACTAATTACAGTGCATAGCCTATGGCATTTACTTATAGCACACATGAAGCGCTTTTACTTTCAAGTTACTCTATCATTAACAGTTACAAGGAACTGTTGAGAAGAGAGAGAGAGAATGAAACACCCGAGCACTTGAAACATCATGCACACATTTGCGTCTGTCACGGGACTATTTAAATGCACACCTGTCTACTATGGTAACACGATGACAGGTAATAACAAAACTAACTTTGATTGGTCATTTACATGTCTCAGACAGCTCCTTAACTTGCAAGCAAGTGATTCTCGGTGCCATCACGACTTAAGAAGCTAATGGGCCAAACAGGAAAATGTTTCATCCCATGTCGATCATTTTAAAAATTAGATGGTTTAATAGAGAAGACTGTGTGTGTATCTGGAAAGTGGAAGAAGCAACATTTCTGTCTTATTGTATTGATTTTGGCCCTCTGTTTTTGACAAACATGATCATATTACCGTAGAAGAGTTATCTCCTGAGAACCTTATGGACAAAACAAGCTCAGAAATGCATAAAATGTTCCTAAAATTGTTAAAATCACATGTTATTTCTTTCCTCTCAGTGTCAGTAATCATTCGTGACAGTGTTTAAGTTGTCGCTAATTGTGACCACATTAGTTTAGGTGAACTATCGAGCACACTATACAAATGAAATAAACTCGCGGGATATCTGTCATGTCTAGTCCCTCAGTGCTCTTGGGGGATGAGTGTTGAAAAAATAATCCAAACAATCTAGATAACTATTGATTGACAGAGAAAACTTGAGATCTTAATATAAAGCTGAAAGAATGAATGAAATCATCATTTTAAACGGGGTTTGGTTACTTTGTTTATAAATACAGGGGCTCCACGTATTTAAAAACTCTTCATTTTTTAAAGACCCACTGTCAGTCAAAGATGATACATGAGTACGGTTCAAAGGTACCATTTGATACGATCAATATACCATGGTACTTTTTGTAAGGGGAATATTTAAGAGCCGTGTGAAAATAAAGCTTTTCGCTTTTAAAGAGTCTTAATCACATTGTGTTGTTATCTGTGTTGTTCTGCAGGAGCTTGCTAGCTGTGGCTGGAACAAAAAAGAAAAACACATTTTGGCTCCTAATGTTGTTGCTTTCACGCGAAGGTTCAACCAGGTAAGTATGCTTGGTGTTCAGTATGTCTGTCTGTCTTTCTAGTTTTCTTTTTAACTTTAGGAATTTTGCTAAACCAAGAATTTTAATAAAAAAAATGTTTTACTCACAGACATAAAAAATAGCAAGTAATAGCTAAGTACATGTCTTTGATATACATGTTACATGCAAACAGGTGTTGCTTATGCTAAACCAATCATATTAGGATTCAGGTCATTGCAACCAGAGGTGGAAGTCATCCAAATATGGGCAGAGAGGATCGTTCATTGTAATTATAAGGCCTGCACCCCTGAGTCTTCTCTTTACTGTTGTACATGAAACTGGTGTTGAGCGGGTAGAATTCAATGAAGCTGTCAGCTGAGGACATGTGAGGCGTCTATTTCTCAAACTAGAGACTCTGATGTACTTATCCTCTTGTTTAGTTGTATATCTGGCCTTCCACATCTCTTTCTGTCCTTGTTAGAGCCAGTTGTCCTTTGTCTTTGAAGACTGTAGTGTACACCTTTGTATGCAACCAAATAGCTTTCAACTGTATGATATAATGGCAAGTGATTTTCTAGAACCAAATTAGCAATTTAGCATGATTATTCAAGGATAAGGTGTTGGAGTGATGGCTGCTGGAAATGGGGCCTGTCTAGAATGACTTTTTTCAAATAGTGATGGTGCTGTTTTTTACATCAGTAATGTCCTGACTATACTTTGTGATCAGTTGAATGCCACTTTGGTGAATTAAAGTACCAATTTCCTTCCGAAACAGCAAAATCTGTACATTATTCCAAATTTTTGTGTGTAAGCATGTGTAAGTGCGGGGGAGACGAGGGAGTACAAGCGGGTTTTTCAACCAAAATTGAAATAAATGTAGGATATTATAGACATTGTTTGTCATTCTTATCCGATGTACTTAACCAATGTCTTTGTTTTAGTTGGTTATTGTGTTGTGGTAGCCTGTACGGCTCTTTGAAATAACTGAAATCATTTGGCGAAGTGATATGGAACCGTTATGCTGTCAAGACCTGGAACTACTTCATAGCTGTGCGTCTACTTGAAAAATAATTGTACATCTTAGAGCGTCCGTCAACCAATCAGAATCAAGCATTCAACAGACCCGTGGTATAATTTATCATAATCTTCAGTATGTCATTAAAAAAAATTGAAAAGTTTATTTAAAATTATAGCAAACAATTGCCTTTTTGTTTTTATAGAGTTATAAGCCGTTAATCTTGGGAATGCCAACTGAAACAGGAAATCTTTAAAAACACCTTCAGAGCTTAAAGGGTTAATATAAAATGTTGCTCTAATTTGTAACAGTGCGATACAGCTGATCTGTTCAGTATAATTCATGTAAAGTTTCCTCTGGCTTCAGACTGTACCACTGGGGCTGTTAAATCTTCTGTTCACGACTGTATGAAGCTGTTCTAGCAGACGGTGACAAGACTTTAGAGATTTCTCTTGAGATATGTTATATTTTAGCATCTTCAAAGTGGCCACACTTTGCCTAGATTTTGCAGAAATGTACTCTTGGCATTTTCTCAAACAACTTCTTGAGGTATCACCCTGGGATGCTTTTTAAACAGTATTGAAGGAGTTCCCATCTATATGCTGGGCACTTATTAGCTGCTTTTCTTAATTATTCGGTCCAAGCGTGCTGAGTGACTCCAGCCAGGTCTCCTAAGCAACCAAATTGGCCCGGTTGCTAGGGAGGGTAGAGTCACATGTGGTAAACTCCTCGTGGTCGCTATAATGTGGTTCGTTCTTGGTGGGGCGCGTGGTGAGTTGAGCGTGGTTGCCGCGGTGGATGGCGTGAAGCCACCACACACGCTATTTTGAAATATTTTGAAAGTGCTGAAATTGGACACTATATACTGTATACTTCTTGTCAAAGTTAATTTATTTCCATCTTAGGAAAGAAAACAAGACAATATGTAGCAATATAATGCTTTATTAACATTTTCCAAACAAAGCCTTCCACAATATAAAGACAATGCACTAAAATAGCACCAATTCAAGTAACATTAAATGTTTCCCAAAGTCTAAGTGGGAGTTTGACTAACTTAAAGAACTAGTCCCTACATAGGTTGCATATTCATTGCAACTGGCATTAAATGTGGCTATCCGCTTTGTTACAGCAATCGTGAAGCTGCATTCATGATTCACGGCGATGCCAGCATCCAGCGCCGCTTTAAACTCACAATGAAAAGCGGTTGCAAACAAAAACGTCTCATTCTGTGTTTTGGTGATAGTTAAGATTTGGTGTGCTGCTGTGGTAATTAAAACATGCCTTACAAAGGCTTAAAAATACATGATGGACTTGAAGTCCCATTTCTGCTTGTTTTATACATCAAACTGTGTTGAGAGCTGCTTTCTCCATCATTTTATCACTGACAGGGAAGCGCTGTCAAAGATTATTTTATTTAGTGAGATAACAACCTCTGCGGCTCTATCATAGGAGAGAGCGTAACAATCAACTAGCGCGTTAAGACAGCTCCGCCCATAGAATGTCTGTGGGACTGCTGCATAATGCTGTTTTATGCTTAACTTTTAGGCTCTATTTGGTAGAAGGGCTCTGGCACTGCGGCGTGTGCAACACCAGTGTTTATGCTGTATTAGCGGTAAATGCGTTAATCGCGATTAAGAACAATTAACACGTTAAACTTTTTTTAATTAATCGCCTGCGTTAACATGTTAATTCTGACAGCTCTAACATATATATATATATATATATATATATATATATATATATATATATATATATATATATATATATATATATATATCACATACGTACAGTATATAAGGACAAGGATACCAGTGTACCAAACAAACAGAAGTTGTTGTCTATGTAAAAAACAAAACAAAAAAACAGAGTGCTTCAAAATCTCCCTCACCATCAGCTTTAGTTGTAAAACTTATTTTGCAAGGCAAGCTGGAACGTTTTTGTAAATCGGTTTCCTACACGGAAATGAATTTTGACATTTAATATGTAGTTTGTCATTTAAACATGGAGATGTTGTAGGATATAAAGCTTGGAGAGCCATCAGTTATAAAACCAGAAGGAAATGTGGTACTCATGCTAGTTTATAAGCATTTGACTATAAATTTATCTTAACAGAATTTGTGGTTTTAAAGTAGTGTTTCCAAATCTGCTTATTGATGAAGTTTCAGCTTAGCATTAATTTGATTTTAAATGTGACTCCTTAAATCTGAAACATCACGTGTCAATTTTTCCACAAGATTTGTCAAGCACTGTAAATATCCAAAGCAGACACTAATTGAGCCACTTTTACATTTACGCCATCTGTTTAACGAGGGAATTTGTTCACGTTTTCACCCAAGAGTATCTGGAAACAACATAACAGCATCTAGATCCCTGCTGAACATTTTCTCTTGAACTGAATTCTGCACACTAAGAGAATTTCTTCTTGGCTGCTGATATCTTCAGTTTTATGACCTCATTCAGCTGAACATGATATGCTGGCTCCCAGGCCTTTAGAAAGAACGGGCGGCTTTAAACCACATTTCTTGGCCACCCAAGAGTGTTTCTTGTTTTAAACAATGCCTTTGTCATTTCATAAACTGTAAAGTGCTCCGTTGTGACCAACCCCTGTGGTTTTTCTTGTTTTAAGCATAAATCTAACATTTGAGGTTTATGCTTAAAACAAGAAAACAACTATTTGCTTAATTCAAAACAAGTTGTATTTATTTAAGGGCTATAAAAAAAAACTGATTATTTCTTCTAAATCCTTTCCCAAGTCCCTGATTAATATTATTGTATGAATTATCAATTTCTCAACAAAAATTATCCGCCACTTTTTTCTTTTTTTTTTTGTATAGCATACATTTTCAAAATGTGTTTTTTAGACAGTATTTTTATTTTTTAATTTTTTTTTATTAGACCATTTGTCTGCTTATTGGGAAATTTGGTAAGAATCATCTAGAGATGCTTCTGTAAAAAATTTTGAATATATTTTTGATTTATTTTGTTCGGAAGATATAAGCTAATACATTTTTGGGTGTGGCCCACAATGACTAATTGGCCTGTATCTTGTTAGTGCAATTTCCAAACTTAATAAAAAATGGTACACACGTAGAAATGGACATTCTGAAGAAACTTGCCAAATTTCATCCATTTTCGATATTAGGGGGCGCTATAACTAAAGAAAAACTATTTATTTTTACCAATACAAATGTTTTCTCAGCATCACCAGGACCTTTCTTTCAAAAGTCTGCAAATTTGGTAACTTTTTCATTCTGCTTGGACTCTGATGATTGACGCTTGCGGTTATATTTGTACTATATTGATTCTCAAGTTAATACATTTTATTTTAAGGATGTTTAGATAATATTACTGGAAAACAAGAAAACAATCCTGAGTTAGTAAATGTTTATTTTATTTTTTTGTGCAGTGTAGTGAGATCAGATGAGCATATATATACTGTACATGGAAACATTTTGGTCTGTCGTCATGCCAACTGAGTCCAAACAGTTGCCTTATACAAATTTTTGTAGCACTCATTGCCAATTTATTTTTTATAGCTGGGCAACAGAAGCTTTCAAGCCATTTTTAAGGCCATATGGGTAAGAATGTACCATATGAGCTCACACTCTTTCATAATGGGGGTCTCAGCTCTACGCTATAGTAAAATCCACTTTACAACCACTTTGGAAAAAGAATCATCATCTCAGGGCCAAGAAATGTAAGTGCTTGCACCCGTTGTCTCCCCGGGTTTCTATACCAACCCAAAATCGTACAATGTGCAAATGATTTGATAATGCGCTATTGGCGATGACCTCATTGCACAGTTGGTTAAGCAGCTTTTTTACATTTTAACCTAAAACACAGCTGCCTTAGCATGACACGCTTGCCATGATCCCTACAATTGGCGGAATCCTTGACTTTCTGGCCAACATTTTCAAGCATATAACTCCATGACTATGACACGACTGTAGCACATTTATTTTAATAAAGATTACACTGAAATTTCATTTATATACAAAGTAGATGTAGTTCGGGAATTTTGTCAGAACTTTCAGGATCATACCACTCACAGGACATATCCATGCTTCCATACGACCCGTAGAAAATTAACTCCAGGCTGGAAAAAGTGATCTTCCAATGGGAAGATATTTGCTCACTTTCCAAAACCTCCCCGGTGTTTTCTTTTTCTAACTTTTTCAGTGGCCTTGGTTCCTGAAGTAATTTTCCTGTTAATTTTCTCCATTGGGATTTCAAAAGATTCTAAAATAAAAAGTTCCAAGCCAGCTCCGAGACTAATCAGTAGAAACTTTGAAAAAGACTGTGTGAACATATTGTCTTTTATGAGGGAATGAACCACAGTTCTTTGAAGCATTGCAAATGACGTTGTTGAATCAAAAAACTCTTGACTCAGTTAATGAATATCAGTATTATAACAATATATTTTAAGTTTATTGCAAAATTCCTACATATACTGTGTACAAATGAGTAGTTTAAGAGTGTAGGGAGAGTGACTCACGTTATTTACTATGTTTCATGAGAGTGGTCAGCCATAACGATTTGTGTTTATTTTGGCAGCGATTTATGTTTCTAAGGAAACAGCAACTACTTTGGAATTTTCTTCAGTGTTAATGGGTAGTGTAGTACTTCACAGTGGTTTAAACTATTTTTTATTAAATTGGATTAACATTGACGTATGGCTTCTACAGAAGCATATACATTGATGAGCCAATACATTATGACCACCTGCCTAATATACTTTCGGTCCTCTGCATGCTGCCAAAACGGTGCCGACCCGCCGAGGCATGGACTCTACAAGACCCCTGAAGGTGTCCTGTGGTATCTAGCTTCAAGACAGTAGCAGCAGATCCTTCAAGTCCTTTAAGTTGCGAGGTGGAGCTGCTGTGGATTGGACTTTTTGATCCAGCACATCCCACAGATGCTCAATCGGATTGAGGGTGTGATGCACTGTGTGTTCTGACACATTCCTCCCGTAACCATCATTACAGTTTTCTGTGACTTGTGCCACAGTAGATCTTCTGTCGGTTTGGACCAGACAGGATAGCCTTCGTTGCCCTCGCGCATCGATGAGCCTTGGGCGCCCAACACCCTGTCACCAGTTTGTGGTTTGTCCCTCCTCAGACCACTGTCTGTAGGTACTCACCACTGCTGACCAGGAGCACTCCACAAGCCTTGACATTTCAGAGGTGCTCTGACCCAGTCGTCTGACCATAATAATTTGGCCCTTGTCAAAGTCTCTCGGGTCTTTACCCCTGCCCATTTCTCCTGCATTCAACATGTTGACTATGAGAACTGATTGTTCACTTACCATCTAATCTACCCAGACCTTGACATGTGGCCTTGTTAGGAGTTGATCAGCATTATTCGCTTCACCTGTGATTGGTCATAATGTTTTGGCTCATCAGTGTATCATCTCTCGACCTCTGTATCTTCTTCTAAATTATACACCTATTCAGGCCACGTACACACTAATACAATTTTGGTTTCCTACGGCATCTTTTTCCATAATATGCGTTACTAGAAAGTGTTTCAGGGCATTTTTGTTGGAGGAAAATGCTAATCCAGTGTAATTGAGAGAAAAATCAATGTGTTTTCAAAATGTTTTAGTATGGACATGGCCTCAGTTGAGCTGGAAAACTGTGGATCTTGCTGATATGGTCACTTTAAAATATTTGTTGTATGGTTGTGCCTGTAATCTGCATCCTATTTCTATCTTTATAGAAATTAGAATCATGCTAAAGTTATCCAAGATGTAAACAAAAGCAAGAAAAATGTTAACTATGAATATAATTAATTGAATCAGAATCTTTAACCTTTTTAACCTTTCATCCACACTATGCCATTTTCCTCCACTCGAAATGGAGCATTTTGAAAAAGGATTGGTGTGGATGTGGCCTTAGGTAGACCAATATGGGCAGTAGACAGAAAGGCAGCTCACTATATTGTGGAACAGAGCCTACAGTATATAATTCTAATATTTTCATTCTAATCAGTGTACTCAATTTTATGTCTGTCTGTTTTTTACTGATGTTTAGGGGTGAAATCGGAGGCCAAATTCACAGTTAAACTAAAGTATGTGCCCTGCGATTCCCCCTACATGTATGACTTTCTGAGGGTCACTGGAAAAGTTATAATTTGCTGACGGTTCAGTTCATATATTCTTAGTTCACAGATATATTTACAGTTCCTCAGGGAGCTGTGTATCCATTTGTAGGTTGTGAAAAAGTTGTGTGTATTTAAACTTTTTTTTTTTTTTTTTTTTTTTCCTCTAGTAAACCAGCAAGGAACTGGAAAAATATTTGTTTTAAACCACATTTTATATCTTTTAAACAGATGTACACACTCGCATCTCTTTACATACAGTAAACAATCACACCTGACTATAATTTTAACCCTTTAATCCATACCTAATCCATACCTCGGGTGACCTCCAAATTTTTTTTGAGTTATGCCCACAGCTTTTTGGTAGTCCTCAGTCTTTCTCTTTTGAATAGTGTGAAAAACAAACAAACAAATTGCAAAACTGCAATTTTTTAAAAAAACTGCTTAATTACCAAAAGTGTCTTTTTTTTTTTTTTTTTCACGCTTAAATAATTTTATGATCATCAACTTGATGAAACTTTCTATGAAGCCCATATTTATAATGCATTGTAAAGGCATTAATGCATCAGTAATGTCTCATAATACACCTTTATATGTTATAACTTCTCATAAATAATTGTAACTACAATTATAATACATTATAATACTTACCTATTCATAGTTATACCTTTAGAGTATCTTGCATTATAAATTAAGTAGCATCCAATTTTATCTGCAGAAGTTATAATGTATTATGTGTGTGTGTGTGTGTGTGTGTGCGTGTGTGTGTGTTTGTGTGTGTACATATATATATATCAGTACTGTGCAAAAGTTTTAGGCACTTGTGAAAAATGTTGCATAGTGAGGATGTCTTCAAAAATAATGACATAAATAGATTTCATTTATCACTTAATGTCATACAAAGTCCAGTAAACATAAAAAAGCTAAATCAATATTCGGTGTGACCACCTTTGTCTTTAAAACAGCACCAGTTCTTCTAGGTACACCTGGACACAGTTTCTCTTGGTTGTTGGCAGATAGGATGTTCAAAGCTTCTTGGAGAATTCACCACAGTTCTTCTATCTATTTCGGCTGTCTCAATTGCTTCTGTCTCTTTATGTTAATCTCAGACTGACACGATGTTCAGTGAGGGCCATGACATCTGTTGCAGAGCTCCCTGTTCTTCTAATCTAATAATAAAAATAATGTTTGGGAGTCTAAAATGTATATTTCCTATTGACACACTAAAGCTGAAGATATAAATAACCATTTTAAGACAAATGCTTTTGTGAAACATCTTATGTGCTTAAGACTTTTGCACAGTACTGTGTGTGTGTGTGTGTGTGTGTGTGTTTATATATATATATATATATATATATATATATATATATATATATGTAATATAATAGGAATGCTTTAAGTGACAAAAGCAATGTCTTATAAAAACATGATATTTTTAAGATATTTTCATAAGATATTTTAAGTTATATAGCCAATCTTCTTGGCTGTAAACACACCCAAGAATAACAAATAAAAAGAAATTGATTCTATATTGGACTCTATTCAATAAATGTTAATGTTTGTGCATCTTATAAGTTTAACTTGTATGTTACAAGTTTATGTTATGGCTGTTTATAAGAAGATATTGCTTTTATAACTTAACTTAAAGCAGGCAAAGACCACTTATAATATGATCACATCATAAAGCCTTTAGACTGTTTACACTATACAGCACTTATATGACTTTATTAACTTCTGCAGATCAAATTGTATGTTGCTTGTATTATAATGCATTATACTCTAAAGTATAACTATGAATAGGGGAAGTCTTATAATGTATTATAACTGCAGTTATAATTATTTATGAGAAGTTATAGCTTATTATAAGGTGTATTATGATAAATTATGAATGCAGTATAATGCTTTTACAATGCATTATAAATATGGGCTTCATAGAAAGTGTTACCATCAATGTTTTTAATCTTTATAAGTTTACTATTGCAGGATAGACTTCTTTGTTTATTACAAGACAAGTGAGTGCTATATTCATACAAATGACTACTATATCACATTGATTTTCTGTGTGACATTGATGAATGATTAGTATTCCATATGCGTGTATACATACATACTATACATGTTATTTCTTACTCAAGGTGGCTCTGTTGTTTCAGTGATTGACTTGATTTACATTTGACATTGCTATTTGATGAAGAAGCAACGTGGAAGTAAACTATAGCAAGTGTAACACATGACTATTGTCATTTGGGTGTACTGGGTGTAATTATGTATGTTGTGCGTCTATTTAGACTCAAAAAGTGCCTGAGAAAATACATATGTGTAGCTCAATGTAGGTTTGACAGCTAGTTGTGTCTCATGAAACTTCAGTGTGGAAGTAATGAATCCTGTTTTATTTTTGTTGTATCATCTCTTTGATTATATGAAAAATAAAACACCATGATATATATTAAAAAATATTCTGTTTAATTATTTTCTAATTATTTGAGAATGTTTTAAAAATGTGACGCTATCTGGGCATTTTGTAGATCCATTTGTGATAAATGTGCCGGGTCGCTTAACCCGAGTATGTAATAATATTTGGCGAATCGCCCATGCATTTAAGGGTTAATATTTAGGCGAATATCAAAATTCACTTACGTTAAGTAGACATTAGGCCTCAGTAAAGTACCATTTTATTCCTTTTTATTTTATTGCTTATTATTTTATTCCCATAGAATTGACTGTCTGATTTAGAGTTTAGATTCCTTTATGTAGCCGTATTCATGGTGTGTCAATCAAAATATAGTTGATTTAGGACACGCAACAAGTAGCTGCCGATTTCAATCTAATTCTGCCAGGCCCAACAGCGCCAATTGTTTTAAAATTTAGTTGTCAAATATTAAATAGTTTACCTTTCAACAATTTTCTTGATTTTGATCCCCCCTGTGTGAAACATAATAGTTTTGAGGAATTGTGTTCTTAATTTTTTTTTGCTACGGTAAGAATCTGTCAGACTTCATCTACTTTATAATTTCGTTTTTTTTTTTCATTTGGCATCTACTTGTGTTGGAGTCTGCGCCAAGCGAACTCTGTGTGCCCAGCGTTCAGTGCTCGCTTTGCAATTATAATCAGACCTGAGTGTCTTGTTTTCCAGTCATTGCATAACTAGCTTTTCCTCCATATTCTTCACATTATATGGAATTATTTCCAGCTTTTTGGTTTTTGTCCATCAGAAATGTGTTTTCCACAAGATATTGTTGGACTCATTTTGAGTTTCTCTTCAGTGGAAAAGTTCCACTGGCTCTTGCAAAATTTGTCAGTTCTCTCAGAGATGTGGCTTGATCGTCAGTGTGTAAAGACACGCAGTTGTTTTCCATCAGTTTTTGAGTAGCTGCCTGAACCTTCTGAGTAGATCCTTCAAACTGCAATTGAACTGCTAAATATTTGAAAATATCACAATTTGTAGAAGCCATTGTGACATACTGTACACCTTTGCTAAGACAAGCATTACTTTTACAATTTCTCATATTTAGGGTTAGGGATTGGAGCAAATGTAAAATGTAAAAATCTAATTTATCCAATTATATACTCATTGTTTTTGGCTGTATTTATAAAAAAGTAAAACAAGTCTTTTTTTGTGCATATTGATCTTTAAATTTACTCCCACTTTTCTCCCCTGTCTCTTTATAGGTAAGCTTCTGGTTAGTACGAGAAATCCTAACCGCTCAAACGCTGAAGATCCGTGCAGAGATCCTGAGCCACTTTGTAAAAATCGCAAAGGTACGTTCACTAACAGTTGTTTAAAAAAAAATATAACACTCTTTAACTCTTAAACCAGGGGTTTTCAAAGTCTTAAACAGTAAGCCCCCCCCTCTGACAAAATGTACAAGACCGTGCCCCCCTTACCCACCCCACCCCCCCTCCCCCGGCCCCTTTTTTCAGATTTATATACGGTACATACAGTAATGTTGTGTATATAGACCTACAGTAGCCAAGTAAATAATAAGTAAGATAGCCGATGCTACATGTCAAAAATATATTTTTTCCACTAAAAACAGCAGTACATTCTGGCCACTTATTTGAAGTTTAATCAGGAATTTTCCTCTAGTGTTATATTATCAAAATTGATTATATTTCAGGCGTTGGAGCAATTCACCAACAATGATAAATGACCTTAAATTCAGTCTGACAGACTCATTCGGCTATAAGTCATACACTGGTTAATGGCTACAAATATTTATATTAATAAACACATGAAGACACATCGTCCCGATATCATGTTGAACTCATAACATTAGACACGTCGTGACGGATGAACAGAGGCAGAGCTATATGGCTTTATAATAGATTCGGGAGTGCGAATTTTCACGTTATGAGCGTGCACATGCACTATCTGAGCGAGAGCAGGGAGATTTAATAGAGCAGCATATATTTGAGAGCGCACATTGAGTTTTGTGCAAGAATGAAGAAAATCTGCATGCAAGTTGAGAGATTCGCGCTTGTGCTACCGGTACATGGATGCGCTCTCGCATGATATGCATTAGTTCACAACATTTAATAGTATTATAACGCGAGGGGCCTGGGTAGCTCAGCGAGTATTGACGCTGACTACCACCCCTGTAGTCGCGAGTTCGAATCCAGGGTGTGCTGAGTGACTCCAGCCAGGTCTCCTAAGCAACCAAATTGGCCCGGTTGCTAGGGAGTGTAGAGTCACATGAGGCAACCTCCTCATGGTCGTGATGAGTGGTTCTCGCTCTTAATGGGGTGCGTGGTGAGTTGTGAGTGGATTGCGGAGAGTAGCATGAGCCTCCACATGCTGTGAGTCTCTGCGGTGTCATGCACGGTCTCAGAAGCGGAGGTAACTGAGACTTGTCCTCCGCCACCCGGATTGAGGTGAGTAACCACGCCACCATGAGGACCTACTAAGTAGTGGGAATTGGGCATTCCAAATTGGGAGAAAAGTGGATAAAATAATAATGATAAAAAAATAGTATTATAACACCATAAAGCTACGGTCTATTAAGCTGAACTATGGTCCATTAAGCTATTAATTTTCATGTATCTTGACCATAAATGTTTATTGTATTTATGTATCTTTTGATTTTACTTGGTGAATTTATCATCAATCTCCGCGCCTTCCTTGACATGCTCTGGCACCTCCCAGTTTGAAAACCGTGGCCTTAAATGCATACCTCGGGTCTTTCGTGACCCAGGACCTTATTTTACCCTGTTTCTCATATAAATATTGTAACTCACACACAAAAAAAGGCAAAATTGCAAAAAATAATTATTATGGTCTAAGTAACAAAAGTGTATAGGGTCATTAGAGACCCTCGGTATGTAAGAGTGTTAATTATATTACATAAATTATATTGTTATGATTATTTCATATCTATGTAAGTTTACTGTCACAGGATATATATTCCATTGTTTATTACATGACAAATGAGTACTATTTTCATACAAGTAAATATTATATCACGTTGATTTTCTGTGCAACAATAAATTAACAACATTGGTGATTTAACAGTATTTCTTTTACGTGTACACATACATATTAGATATGATATTGGCACTGTTGTTTCAGTGATTGACTTGATTTACATTTGACATTGCTATTTGATGAAGAAACAACATGGAAGTAAACTATAGCAAGTGTAACACATAAACAGTAAGATATGACTATTGTCATTTGGGTCTGCTACTTAAATTATATAAGTTGTGCATCTATTTATCCTCAAAAAGTACATGGGAATATACTTATATTTAGCTTATGTGTTAAGTGTAGCTCAAAATTAGGGATGCACCGATCCGATACCTGGATCGGTATCGGCTCCGATACTGAAGCTTTTAGACGGATCGGGTATCGGTCCGACGAGCCCGATCCAAATCCGATACTGTGTGTTAGTCATGTTCGTTACTGTCAAGCTCCAAAAATGACACAAAAGAACCATAAATACACCATTAAAGCAGTTCATATGACTTGTGCATTTTATTCAAAGCCACTTAAAGATGTGCAATAGCTCTGTGAATCACAAAAGGTTGTGTTTAATAAGTAAATATATAGTATGCGCAGCTCCAGCGTGTTAGTGAATGGTGCTGCTCTGTTTACACACTCATGACTATTTTTAGCCTTCACAGCGTTGCGCAATATTTGAGCGCTACTCACGAACAACATCTCAGATGTAGATGCTCAATAGTTCGGTTCACTTATAATATGCATTTAAAACAGCACCGGAGGTGCATTTTACAAGAATTTGAATAAGAAGCGAATTAAACTACTGTGAACTTGCCTACAAACAGACACATACAGGATTCCTGAAGAGTTCAGAATGTCAAAATAAAAGCGTGAGGGTTTAAAAAGTGCACGATTTAAATATATTACTGTTGTTTTTAAAATTAAAATTAAGTCAATAATAATAATATTATTAACAATGTATTTTTATTATTATTATTATTATTATTATTATTATTATTATTATTATTGTCATCATAAGTATTTGTTTACAATTTATAACAGTATTTAAGTTGAATGGGTTCCAAAAAAATAAGTGTGTGAATGAAAAGTGGACTGATGTCTTACAACTAAATTGAACAAAAAAGTCCAGATGCAAGTTGAAACATTAAAAAAAAAAAAAAAGGCAAAAATAAAACACTGGTTTCTTTTCTACTGAAGACTTGAAGACTGGAATTACTGTTAATTTTGCTGCTACATTATCTAGTATACTAGTTAATAATAAAGTGTTTCTTAATAAGCTATACATTTACATTGAAATAATGTGTAGTTAGAGGTTTGTTTCTCTTTACATATTAAAGAGTACTCCCAATTAGTTCCACACAATAATGTAAAGATATTCTAAACTGATTATGTGAAAAAACAACACTGGTATCGGATCGGTATTGGTATCGGCCGATACTGAGATTTCCGGTATCGGAATCGGATCAGAAGAGAAAAAGGTATCGGTGCATCCCTACTCAAAATGTGTTTGACAGCCAGTTGCGTCTCAGGAAATTTCAGTGTGAAAATAATGAATCCTGTTCTAGGAGTTTTTGCTTTAACTCTTTGATATATAAAAAATAAAACATCAGAATATATCAAACTATATTTTATTTGATTATTTTCTAATTTTCTTGAAAATATTTTGAAAATTTGTCGCTATCTGGGCATTTTATAGATCTGTTTGTGATGGATATACGTGCCAGGATATGTGAGAGTGTTTGGTGAAATTTCCATGCATTTACGAGTTAAACGCATCAATAAAAAGATTAAGATATCAGAAAAGTCTGGTTTCCCGTCACTATTAGAAAAGTAACCTGGCCTCATAGAATCACACTTTTGCCAAATGATTTTTACGTGGCTCATTATACTTATTGCGTCAGTTTCCTTGTGAATTGTACACTAGAGGTGCTACAACAATGAATTTTATTATAACCATCCACACAAATCACTGCAGAATATCAGTTTGCTCTATTCCTCACACAATGCTATCTTATGACATCTAAACACTTTTACTATAGCACGTGACTTGTAAAACGATACATTCTAACGTTTGCATTACATAACCAACTACATTTACAAGCTTGTTCGGGCGCGATCAAGATGCACGGTAGCTGGTACGAGTCCTGAAGAGCATGCAAGTCAAAATGTGAGCCAAAAGTGTCATAGAAGCACCAAAAATGTACATGGTTGCTTCAGAAGTTGCGTTTTACATCTCACGTTTGCTTTTATGACACTATCGATTAGGTATAGGGTTTAGTTTAGGAGGATTTAAAACTCAATAGACTATTAAGCTTAAAAACCTCATCTGTTTGGGAGAACGTTTTACTCGTAGTGCCACATAGTGGACATTTCACATCCAAACCTCTGCGTTACATGTACTGAGCCATGTGTCATTTTGCAAAAATGATGCCACAGTTGCGTAATTTTCATGAGATCATGCTGTTGAAAAGAACACCTGTCATTCTCTCTCTCTGTAACCTCCAGAACAAATATTTTGAAAGGTAACCTAACCTTAGAGTCAGGATCACAGCTACAGCATGGCGCCATAAATGATGCCTGTATAGGCAGCTCAATACATTTTGGAATTCAGGGCTTTTCCAGTGTATATGGATTAGAAACAGTAATTTCCCTCTAATGATGTTGAATTTCTCGATCTCATGCTTAAACAAATGCAGATTTTTTTCATTGCGTCTGTGAGTTTGTCCAACTGTGACGTTCACCCCATTAGTATGGAATGGAGAGGAATCTTCATGTTGTAGTGCTGTTAAAATTGTTTGGCACATACATTGAAGTCAACAAAAACTTTTCATATAGCCTTATTAAATACAATATATGCATGCATATTTCCTGTAAGTGAATAAGCTTTTAAAGTCAAGCCAAAGGTGAAAGTTATGATACATTGATTGAGTTTATAATAAATATGCACGTTTCTCATTTAGATGAGTGCCTTTTATTAATTGATTTCACATGTGTGTAGTTTGGAAACCTTTAGTCACCCTAGAGAGATGCTGTACTGTCCTAATCACACTAAATATTTCTGCTCTGCTGCATCAATAAAAGCCACGTCAGTGATGCACCTGGAATATCTGCTGATTTCTACACCAGAGAGCTCTTGATACTTGTGAGCCATCACTCAAATATCTCATTACTAATTCTCAGAGGAACACAAGCTGTACAAAACTAGTCATATTATCAATGTTAATCTCGTCAACAAAATGACTGACGGAAATGATGGCGGGATGGAAAAGACGCATCATGACGATACTCAAAGGTTTTTAATTAAAAAGTACTTTTGACGAAAGTATGATGAGAAAAAAAATTATATTGCAAGACATTAATTATGCACTTACACTCTTTTTATTAATTTTTTGAATGAAAGAAAAATCTAGAAACAGTTGATTCAAATAGATCAGTCATAGTATGTTGGGGATTTCCCCATTTGAGCTGAACACCTGTACAATGAACTTTGCATACGTGTTCATTACCTCACTCAAACACGTATTATATATGTGACATTAATCCACTATATCCACAACATCAGCTTAATATTACAACTTGCATCTGCACAGACAATGAAGCCAATGAACAGTTGCACTTTAACTACAGTAAAGTTACTTGCAAGCCTTAAAAATGCACTACACATTACGCAATATCCTAAACTACCTACACGTGAGGAATTCACAATGGGGAACCTTTTTGACCCTTTAAGATCTGAGGGTGGTTTTAAAGATTTCCTGTTTCAGTGGCATACCCAAAATTAAAAAAATCAAGGAGGGTCAAGGGTTTGATATCATTTTAAAGAAAACTTATCAATTTATTTAATGATATAGATTATGATAACTTATGATATCTTTTCTGATTTTACATTATATGTCTCAGGGTGTAAATAAGGTAGATCAGAAAATATAAATAATTTATCCTAGTGTTTAAAAACATATCCAAGTGTCCAAAAGCCATTCCAAACAAATAAAATAAAAAATTGTACATAAGTACAACAATACAGCAATGACTAAAGGTATGCTTTCTCTTCAAAGCATGCAGGCATGAGTAACCAGATCTCATTCAGTTTCATTCTGTGTCATTTGAGCCATCATTGAGTCTGTGTCTGGTGGCCATATGTAATTAGAGTGAACGATCCTCTCTGCCCATATTTGGATGACTTCCACCTCTGGTTTCAACGATCTAAATCCAAATATGATTGTTTTAGCATTCCATGACAGTGGACAACTTACTACATCATTTCCGATGAAGTCATCTGATCCAGGAAAGCTAAAATGTTTTTAGCCAGATAGCACACTATGTGCTGTGTACACATTGTGCTTCACGTGGATTATCTAACGATCTATTTAGAAAGTATTCAGATCCCTTCATTTATTCCCATTTTGTTATGTTGCAGCCTTATGCTAAAATGCTTTAAATATTTATTTTTCACATCAACCTACACTCCATACCCCATAATGACAAAGCAAAAACAGATTTTTGATAACAAATATCACATTTTCATAAGTATTCAGACCCTTTGCTATGACACTTGAAATTAGCTCAGGTGCATCCCATTTCTCTGGATCATCTTTGAGATGTTTCTACACTTTGATTGGAGTCCACCTGTGGCAAATTCAATTGATTGGACATGATTTGGAAAGGCACACACCTGTCTATATAAGGTTTCACAGCTGAAAATGCATATCAGAGCAAAAACCAAGCCATGAGGTCAAAGGAACTGCCTGCAGAGCTCAGAGACAGGATTTTGTGGGGATCTGGGGAAGGCTACAAAAAAAAACAAAAATAATCGGCTGCATTGAAGGTTCCCAAGAGCACAGTGGCCTCCATAATTCTTCCTAGAGCTGGCCGCCTGGCCAAACTGAGCAATCGGGGGAGAAGGGCCTTGATAAGAGAGGTGACCAAGAACCTGATGGTCACTCTGGTTGAGCTCCAGAGATCATGTGTGGAGAAGGGAGAAACTTGCAGAAGGACAACCATCACTGCAACACTCCAATCTGGGCTTTATGGCAGAGTGGTCAGACGGAAGCCTCTCCTCAGTGCAAGAAAGTAAAAAAGCACCTAAAGGACTTTCAGACTGTGAGAAACAAGATTCTCTGGTCTGATGAAACGAAGATTGAACTGTTTGGCCTCAATTCCAATTGTCATGTCAGGAGGAAACCAGGCACCGCTCATCACCTGCGCAATACCATCCCAGCGGCGAAGCATGTTGGTGGTAGCATCATGCTGTGGGTGTGTTTTTCAGCGGCAGGGATTGGGGGACTGGTCAGGGTTGAAGGAAAGCTGAACGTAGCAAAATACAGAGATATCCTTAATGATAACCTGATCCAGAGTGCTCAGGACCTCAGACTTGGCCGAACATAACAACATAACAAAATGCGTTTTGTTTGCTGCAGCATAACAAAATGTGAAAAAAATTAAGGGGTCTGAACACTTTCTGAATGCACCGTATGCTTCCGATTACATTGTGTGTGGGCTCGTTTTAAAGATAATCGCCTTCTCGTAAGTAATGGTGTGTGATATTATGTTTTATTTATTTTTTTGTAAAGTTATATGTGAAAATGCAGCATATAAGCAACATCTGTTTACATGTAACATGTACTCTGTCAAAGACATATTCTTAGCTATTACTTGCTATGTTTTGGTCTGAGTAAAACAAATAGGCTTGTTGTATTCTACTCTTTGAGAGCTTTCCAATGACATATGACATGGCTATTTAATCAGTTTGATGTTTTTAATGAATACAATAATATGTGCAGTGTAAAATTATTAATACATTATAAAAATGGAACACTTCTGATTTGTCTGCAAATTTCAAAGCACTTTTTCAGTTTCTATCATAATGCCTACATGCACAGTAAATTAAAAACTCTAAGCTTTAATTAGAACCAACTATTTGCACATGTACACCCACAGATAGTGCAAACACTCCCATCCATGCCCACTTACACTTTGCAAGAATTAGCGCGCACTCGCAAAAATGGGATAAGACGAAGTGCATGGTCATTGCGCTGTGCCTAGCGCCGTCACAAAAATAGTACCCTTGAAGCAACAGCAAACTCGCATTTTGCTGCACAAAAACATCCTAATTCTAAGGGGCCGTTTAGACCGAATGCGTTCTTGCACTGAAAAAAGCATGATGTAGTGCAGTGAATACATCAGGGACGTGTTATAGGTGATTAAAAAAAAAAAAATTTATTACTTGACACAGCATCTTAAAAGTCCTTAAGTGATTAAATGCATAGGAAAACAGTTGACTCAATGTTGCTGCAAAAACGCTTTTGGTGTGAACGCCCCCTAAAGCGGTAAGAAAGGGTTGAAAATGGTCATGAAAAACTTAAGTTAATGTCAAAAGGGGATCTCATGGAAAAAAAAAAAATAAATGATACAAAAATTGTGAGATGGCCCCTTTAAATCGTGATGCTAAACGAACCTTTACCTTTACATGTCATCATGTTATGGAGCTGATAAAGGGGTTCCTCTTTGCTGAAGCGAGCACAAAGACAAACAAATGCGGTTTTCCCTACAGTCATGCGTTTGTACAGCTTCATTGTGGGAGTGATGATGAAAGCAGGTGTTTTTTTTTTATTTTTATTATTATTATTATTTTGTGGAAGATATCCAATCAGAGAGCAGAAGAGAGTTTATTGTGTGGGCGGGAGCTGTGACATCATTTAACCTTACAAACAGACAGTAGTACGTGTCTGTTTCTCTGTTTTAAATGTACATGTGGGTTTTCTCCTTTTCCTCAAAAATGAAAGCCTATGTTTTATTAGAAGTCAACGTTTGATTACATAAAAAAATTATTAGCAAAACACGATCAAATAAAATAACCAGTAAAATGGAAGTGGACACAAAGTAAAAATCTCTCTCTCTCTTTCTGAGTTTAAAAGTCCTTTCTGTGGTTCTGCATTGAGCTTTGTGAAGGTATAGCTATTAACGACAAAAATAATTTGTGTTCTCTTTCTGCAGAAACTTCTGGAACTAAATAACATGCATTCTCTGGTGTCAGTGGTGTCAGCATTGCAGAGTGCTCCCATCTTCAGACTCAGCAAGACCTGGGCGGTAAGACACAACACATTGCCATACTACTCTTAGTATAGTATGTAAACTCTGCTGACCTACTACATTTGCTAAATGTGCAGTATATAATGAGCGAAAGTTACATTAGCTGCGATTTTAGACTGCTTATTTGATCAAACTGCCAAACGTTTTAACATTTTTACACAAAATTGAATTAAGAATGCAAAATAACCATTTTTATTTCCGTTGATAACTGGACGCCACTCGCATGCAATGTGATGATGCCATGTGATGACAATTTAGCATATTACTGTTTACAATGTTTATTTTGGCATAATGCTTACTATTTAAAAAAATAGAAAATATGTAGGCAGTATACAGTATATACTGTGCACTATTTAGTAGGGATGCACCGATGTATCGGCTGCCGATATTTATCGGCCAATTATTGACCAAAAAAAGTAGTAAACAGTGATCTGATGACAAAATAAGGTAAGTTGCAAAATATCAATATCGGCATCGGCCAAAACATTTTATATCGGTGCATCCCTAGTTTTTAATAAGTAACAGAGGTTTTGTAAGATTTAGCTAACTTTTGGAGACAATTTTAGCCCCCCTTATATAGCTAAGCAAACACACACACACACACACACACACACACACACCAGACACTGCAAAACTTTGGCTTGTTCTGCTGTGCAGTCATTTTAATGTCTACAACTGACTCATAAAATTGTGTTGCTCATACATCAGATAATTATTTTTTCCACACTTTGCTCGTTTAGTTGTTTAATTATTTTTTCCCTGTTCCGCTTACAGCATCCTCGTTTTAAAACGGAAAATTACACATGAACATTTTAGAAGCTAATGTGTGTGAAAAGAGATGTAGGATCCAAGCTTAACACTTCACTCATACTATATGAGATTTCAGTAATGTGTGGATTGTAGATTGGACCAAAATGAGAATTTTGGCCAATACCGAAATTCTGAACACACTTAGAATTTGGCCAGAACAAGGTGTTTTAGAAGGCAGCAAAATGTTATTGCCGTGTGTATATATATATATTTATATATATACAGTACTGTGCAAAAGTCTTTGGCACATAAGATGTTTCCCAAAAGCATTTGTCTTAAGATGGTTATTTATATCTGCTACTTTAGTGTGTCAATAGGAAATATAAATGTTAGACTCCCAAACATTAGAAAAGATTAGAATAGAAGAACAGGGAGCCCTGCAACAGATGGCATGGCCCTCACAGTGCCTCCTACTGAACATCGGGTCAGTCTGGGATTACACAAAGACACATAAATAATTGAGACAGCCGAAATAGATAGAAGAACTGTGGCGAATTCTCCAAGAAGCTTTGAACATCCTATCTGCCAACAACCAAGAAAAACTGTGTCCAGGTGTACCTAGAAGAATTGGTGCTGTTTTAAAGGCAAAAGTGTTCACAACAAATATTGATTTAGCTTTTTTATGTTTACTGGACTTTGTATGACATTAAGTGATAATGAAAACTATTTATGTCATTATTTTTGAAGACATCCTCACTATGCAACATTTTTCACAAGTGCCTAAAACTTTTGCACAGTACTGTGTATATATATATGTATATCTATATATATCATATGAGCAAGAGTGCGATATGGCCCTACATCAGCACGGCTGTGATTTGATCGCAGGCTGAGTGCCACAGGTAATCATAGCCATGCTGATTTAGGGCCATACAGCACGATTGCAAGTGTGATATTGCTTGTATACAACAGTTAAATTAACAAATAAATAAAAAATTTTGGAAAAACTGAGGACGGTCACAAAAAAACGCATTTGTGCATTTAACTACTTTCACGATGGATCAGAATCTGCCGTTGCTAGTTCAAAAGATGCGCACAAGCCTCCGTTACTAATGACAGCTTGGGCTGTTTCTGACAAGTTATTGGAGAAATAAGGATGTGTGTGTGTGATAGGGAGAGAGAGAGATTGAGCGAGAGCTTCTGTCGTGACTCTCAAGCAGAGATGCTGTAGTGTGTTAGTCAGCTTGCTGAAGATAATGTCATTTTGGTCAAATACAACCTATTTTCTCTGGGGGAAAATAAGCCATCTGGGCGGGGTTATCCCTCCCTATTTCGTGGTAGCGGGTGCACAAGAGTCATTCACTCTAGAAACCGCTGTCTCCGCCGCCATATTGAATCTTCTCCAATGTGGAAACTACGGTAAACGGTAAGCGCCTTGAGTTTGTGTCATTGCTCAGTCTGCTGTGTCTCTCAGCTCTGATAAGTTTTAATGCTGAAACTGTAGTGTAGTAGAAATCCGAGCGATCATGGAGTGAGAGACAAATGTTGATGACTTCAAAGAAACTGCTCTCTGACGCTGACTGTCAGCGCTGACTCAATGCACGTCAACTCAACTGGCTCATAACACACAAAAATGGTCAACTACATCTGATTTTCTCTGTTTAAAAATAGACGTCCAAGCGGAGGTCCCCCCCTGAGTATTTCGCGGTAGCCGGTGTGTCGGTCATTCACTATAGAAAAAGTTCTCTGCTTTGCCATGTTGATTAGATCTCCTCACAACGCGTAAATTCTGGTATTAGCTAAGCACCTTGAGTATGTTTTTTATTTTTCTGTCTGTTGTGTCTCTCAGCTGTGATAAGCCTTAATGCTGACGATGTTAGTTTAACTGTATTTCCCAGCTGTATTGTTGTAGTAGTAATCAGAGCGATCATGGAGTAAGAGACGATGCCAATGACTTCAATGCTCGCTGACTGACGTGCAATTCACTCAATTCACGTCAAACTTTACTGGCTCATAACACACAAAAATGATATTGAAAATATTGACCACTGAAAAAAATCATATCCATCAACCACTCATCTGAAAAGCTTATTAGAGGAACGCGTCCCACTCATGGAGCTCTAAAATACCTGGAGAGAGCTACCCATTAGCATTCCCATTCATCTCTATGGCTGTGCCCAGCTAGAGCAGGGTTCCCAGGAAACTTGGAAATGGAGGCTGCCATCTCTGCTCATGGCCGCTCAGTTTCAGGATCAGGTGTTACGTGACTGATCACCCGTCAGTGGGAAGAGATAGGGAAAAATATAAATAAATTTCATGCTTTTAAGAGCCCTTCAAAAACAATCCGTCACCGGATGAAGATGTACTATATTGTAATGAAATCATTTAGATTGAAATGGTTTTTGGGAGAAACAAAAAAGTATTTAGTCATAAAACATGCTTTTTGCATCGGGTGGTGTAGTTCCAGCATCTACCAGCAGGGGCTTACAGGGACGTGCTAACCAGCCAGTACCTGACCCCCTAGTCCCACTACAGTGTTTGTCTAAATCTCAGAAACAAAAACGTCTCTTTTTAAGCTTGTTCTCTGGAAATCAAGCAATTAGATGCTCAAAGACTTTGAGGGCAAACAGAATAATATCTCCAGTTTTTATTGATCGCATCAATTTCTGCCGGTCTCTTGTTTGCGAACAGACTGTAATGCGCGACTTGTGCGTGGCCGCACGACCAGCGCACATCATTGAAGAAACATTTCTGTGACAGCACGTCCACGGCAACCTGCTAAAGTTCTAGCGCTTGAGATTTGGCAATAGCAAAGCAAACATCAGACTACCAGTACATTTACTTTGTTGCAACCTTCCTTATAGGTGGAGATTACACTTATTGCACACATGCAAATGTGAACAAAATGTGAACAAAACTGTCACACTGTTAGAGGTCTGCACAAGCCTTAAAATGAAACCTGAACCCGGCCCGTAAACGAAACCATGTGACACGACCCGACCCAACTAGTACCTTCAAATTCACTCACTCTTAAAAAAAAAAAAGTTACATTTACTGTAAAATACTGCTGTGGTTGCAACAAATGTATCGTAAAAATACAGTGATCATGTTTGAGGCTTAACAGGATGTTATTTTGATGCCTGTATATTTTACTGTTCACTACTGTTTATATTATTAAATGATATAAACTTGATAAACTAACCTTCTGGAACTATAAAAGTCTCCTTTCCACTTTAAATTGTATTGATAATCCCCATACTAACTACAAAAGGCCACACGATGACTTAAATTTCATCAAGAGTGACTCTTCCAGGAGCAATAATTAATACTCATGTAGAGACACAAACACAAAACACCATCAGGGTAACACGTGACACTAAAATAATGCAATAAACATTAACTAAACTACATCAAATATAGCATAGAACACCCCAATGTACAGTAAATAAATGATATTAAAAATAAGAAGAAACATAGCTGTTTACATATACTGAAATGTGATGGGTCACGCAGGGACTTAAGTGAACACCAGGGCCTGTATTCACAAAGATTTTTATCTTACCACTAGGAGTTCTCCAAAGAGTTCCTAGCTAGGAGTTTTTGCTTAAAACCTATAAGCAAAACTGCTAAGAGCAAGTTTTACTAAGGAAATCTTAAGATAAGAGTAAGGCGGAGTTGACCTCGTTGCTATGGATGACGTCATGTTTTATTAGTGCACTCTTTTAAATCGCTCTCAGTGATTGGTAGACAGGAAACTGCTATTTGTCAGCGAAGACGGACAATGAGATAGATAGATAGATAGCTAGCTAGAGCTTTCAGAAAGTATTCAGACCCCTTTATTTTTTTCACATTTTGTTATGTTGCAGCATTATGCTAAAATGCTCTAAATTATTTATTTTTTTCACATCAATCTACACTGCATACCTCATAATGACAAATCAATAACCAGATATTTGATAAAATAAACAGAAATATCACATTGACATAAGTATTCAGACCCTTAGTTGAAGCACCTTTGGCAGCGATTACAGCCTCAAGTCTTTTTGGGTATGATGTGACAAGCTTTATTGATTTTCTAGACATTGATGATGGTGATGGGGAAAACAGGAAAGTATTACGTGGCGAGCTACACCACCAACTTTATGGTCCATCTGCAGGCATGATTTTTACCATGGTGAATGGAGCGTTGTTTGTTGCCTAACTAGTCTCGAGAGACCAGTAGCGCTTGTTTTATCCCCCAGTTACATTCTCGAATGGGTCTTTCCATACACCTGCTCTCTCAGTCAGAGATGTCCAGATGGTGTTGCCAGATCCTGCACAGATTTCCCCACTCTGTCATGCCCAACAGCAGCTGACACCCCATTACAGACGAGGATTACGTGGAACATGAGCTTACTCTGTGGCTTTGTTGCAAATAGGTCAATTCAAGCCGTACGGTTACTTAAAAAAGTAATGGCAAATGCAGGATGAAAACTATACAGTGTTCTCAAGAAGGATTAGGCGTCGATTGAGAGCTTTTCAGCAGACATCAACAGCAGGAACTGAGAATTATGATCTGAATCGCAGATTGAGAAAATGTAGGTTAATTTTCGACGTTAGGCCCTTTTTTGGCTCGCAAATGCAAAACCGCCTGAAATACTGGACAATGGGGTCCTAAAGTCTGAGATCAATAGTGGCCATCTATTTTAACTTCTTTTCTAATTTAATAAAAATGTACATTTACATTGCAGATTACATTATCAGCATTACGGAGCCCCGAACTGCACTTTTTGTTTGCTAGCTAACAATTAGCATGCGGTACCAACCTGGGCCACCAGGTGCCACTATCAGTAAGCTTGAAATCTTACAGTGTGACAGATGACAGCTGTGGTACTTGATCTGATGATTTATAGTTGTCTAAAACTCTAACAAGAATGTTTTGCGAATCTTAATCAAGGAAAGAAACATATATAATGTTTAAGAGTCTGCTGATACATGGACTACTACAGTTAAATTAATATACCTCAAGTTACAGATGTTTCAGATGGCATTCCTTGTCAAGTGTGACGTCTATCTAGCATATGTTTACATGGGCCAACAAATTAAAAAAGCACAATATCAATAGCAGCATTGATTTTCCCGGTGGTGAATGTCATCAAACAACCAGAAATAACTACCGTTGTCACACTTGACAATGAACGCCATATGAAACATATGTAACCTGAGATATATTCATTTAATTGTGGGATTTCATGTATTAGAATGCTAATTGTTTGCGAGTTTTTTTTGAGAGAGAGAAAAAAAAATGGAGAAAAAATTAGAGAAAAAAATTTATACCAAAAATTGAGAGAAAAAACATTTAGAGAGAGAGAGAAAAAAAAAATAATTACAGAAAAAAAAAAAAAAAAAATTCACCCAGTGAATTTTTTTTCTTCACAATGCGGTTCGGGGTTTCCGTACAGCATAACAATTTGAGTAGAAAGTTTATTGGAATGATTTCCGTGAATTTCAAAATTTTTGTATATATTTCTAAGCAAAAAGTTAATATTTGTTTTTTAAAAATGTGCTCTTTCAGCAATTAGGTGCTTTTTTTTTTTGTTTTTTTTTTTTGCTTTGATGTGCTTTTAAAGCATGTGGAATTCAGGCTGATTTCACTCTTGGTTTGTTTGTTTGGTTCGCATCTAAGTTCGGTTCCACTTCTCTCCCTCGTACCTCCACAGGTCTTGATTGACATGGTGTTATTTGGCTCTGAACAACTGTATGTTTGTGTCAAACATGAGTACCACCTTGAGTTGTCTACTAGTTTAACTAGGTAGCAACTCATGAGCAGAAGCAGCAAAAATGGAAAGCATTGTTTACTTAACTGTTTAGTCATGTTTTCGTTCCTTTTGGTTTTACTAAAACTTGCGTCTGTCTGCCATGGATGCATCGCAAGAGATGCAAAGAATGTGTTTCAGTGCAAATTTGACAGGATTGTTTTCATACCACTTAGGTCACTTAGGTACCACAAACGTCAAAGGTCGGTTTGTTTAAATGATGATGAACTCTGTTTTCCGAAACGGGTGCACACCTGTGAATCGCACCCAAGTCAGCTTGATAAGGTGGTTCGGTCCAAGCAATCGGAAGGTGTGAAAGGACCGTTACAATACATAATGTGCTGGTGTTCACATGAACCGCCATTTTCAAGCAACCCTCTACGGACACGTTGGAGAAAGTATCGCCATCGGCTAGTAAATAAATTTTTTTTACTCGCCAGACTTTTAACAACATGTAAGCATAATTAAACAAAAAAAGGTATTAAGCAAATTGGGAAGAGGGCATATCCACATACCGTATGTAGACTATTCATAAGACTTCATGTGCTATGGTATGTGAGAGTGTTTAATCCCACTTTAGCTTTTTTTTTGTTTAATTCATATTCTGTCAATGTATATGATGTCATGGCATTTACACAATTATTACACTTACTACATACTACATTTGGTTATGTTTGTTTACATGTATAATTTGAATGATTGACGTTGAGTTTACATTGATATGAGGACCAAGCGCTAAAATGGTAATGTCTCTTTAAGAGAACCGGCAGCTCCGTGAACAAGTGTTTACAGTTGAATGAGCACATCGTACATTAACAAGAGATAAGTTGCACGGTAGTTTTTCCCTCATCCGTGTAATGTGTGATTAGAATTAATGTCTCTCTTTCCTTTTCGACTAACAACTGACTGTAAATAACGTAAAGGGTCATTACGAAGAGACATTACGAAATGAAAATGGAGTGTGTGGATTTCATCTTTTGTCACTTTGCACGGAAAGCTTCAAACGCAAACTTTGCTCTGTTAATGTGAATTGACTTAAGTGTACAAATATTTATTGTACATGCTCTCAAATTCCAATCTACAAGCTCTCGAGTTTTGCAACACTATTTACCTTTCAAAAGATGGCCAACAACCGCGGTCTGTAGTCATAATGTAAAACGGAGAATGTTGTGGAAACAGTCCGTGGAAAAGTTTAAGCAAAATCAGCGTTGATGTCGTTCAATGCAATGTAAATATAACTATGGCATATCATGGGTCAACTAAAGCGATAGTAACACTGCGATCCACGTCAACTCAGGACCCACTGCAGCCAAATAAAGTGCATGTCCTTAAACTGGACAAACGCTCTGAGACCCAACATGCAGAGAAAGTATCTCAATGCAACTACACAACTCAATCACTGGCGAGTGAAATCTGAATATTTACTAGCCAGTGGCTAATAACAGACATGTTTTAGTTGCATAGCATGAAATTTGGTAACAAATGCAAGCAATTTACTTGCAATTCAGAGGGCTGTCAAGCGTACTCTAAGTGTGATTCCGTGATGCACACCTGAGTTTGGAAAACAGCTGTCACACCAAACAAATGAACCAAACTCTGATGTCAAACATACATGTCCACACCAACATCTCTAGTATGAA
Organism: Myxocyprinus asiaticus; assembly: GCF_019703515.2. Lineage (NCBI taxonomy): Eukaryota > Metazoa > Chordata > Actinopteri > Cypriniformes > Catostomidae > Myxocyprinus > Myxocyprinus asiaticus. The sequence continues at coordinate 3,763,082 of NC_059346.1, read as the reverse complement.
ATTCCCTTAAAACACAAATCTCTCTGTGATTATATGGATCTTGTTACTTAAAGTTATTCTAATTCCCTTTGACAGCATAAAACGGTGAACTTTAAGTCCAATCAAACATTACATCATTTGTCATTGTTATACATTTTTGTGGAATCTAAGTATGGATTGTAATTGGAGAAATGCCTTCTTGGACCTACTATAAAATTGTTGTGGCTCTCTAGTTGTCAGACTATCAAACTGTCAACTAGAAAGCCACATGTGTCCTTTTTGTTGCATTGAGACATCACACTCGTGGTTAATCCATGTGACAGTTTTTCCATTGATTGTCTTCTTGATGTGTTTTCTTTCATGTGTGATGATGGAATGGAAATCTGCATGGACAGGGTCTGTCTGTTTTTCTGTCTGTCTGTCTTTTTCTTTTTGGAGGATGTTTGGCGCAGGGATTAACAGGGAAAATAAAAAAAAAAATGTCACTTCATGTCAAACATTTTGCAGACCCCTGCTGAAACAACGAGCTAAAACCAGCCTAAGCTGGTTGGCTGGTTTTAGCAGGTCACCTACCCAGTCTTGTCAGGTAGCTGGTTTCAGAGGGGTTTTGAACACTGTTTAGCTGGTCATTTTTGGAGACCAGCTAAGACCACTCTGACCAGCTAAGATCAGCATGACCAGCCAAACCAGCTAAGGCAAGCCTGACCAGCTAAATAAGTGTTCAAAACCTCTCTAAAACCAGCCTGACCAGCTATGGCCATGCTGGTTTTAGCTGGTCCTTTCAGCAAGGCAGCATTTAATGATTATTTCAATGGCTTTGCAATGTAAACATCATAAAGTATGTACATAAAATAATATGGTAGCCTACCTTACACGCTTTTATAGGAATACAACTCAACACTCAATTTTATACAATATGTAACATTGGTCCCGACTCCATCTCTCTACCCTCCAAGGGGTCCTTGACCTGAAAATGGTTGAAGACCCCTGAAATAAACCATTTGTTCTAGACAATTAAAGAAAATCTAATGCAACTTTTTAAAGTTGTTCTTCAGTGATTTTAATATCCTGATATTTGGACATAACTGACGAATGTTTAGTTTGTAGCTGATTTTAAAAAGCACAAATAGTGATGCTACATGAATCCATGTATCTTCCGTTCATTCCATATACGTTTTGAAAATGAAAAAAAAAAAAAACATTTTTTGCATTGGTCAATTATTCAAAAAAAAAAAAAAAAATGCATTATGCATTTGGAAAATTACCTTTGGGAAAAAAATGACCTTAATACTGATTTTGTTCATTTGATTTTCCAGTTATCTGTTACTCATCTACAGAAGTCTGCGTAAAGGCTAACGAGGATTGACACTTTTAACCTACTTTATGTTCTGCTGTTCCTGTGAGAATAGATGCTGGATCTTAGTTTTATATGGGGACGTGGGGAAAGGTAATAATCACCAGAGTTTCTCCCTGATTTTTATCCCGTGCCAGTAATTGTTCCCGACTTTTTCCGGACTGCAGGTTCCTGCGCCGATAAAGATAATAGCGTAGGCTATTTTACCTTCTATAAACCGCCCGGTAAAAATAACCACTGGTTAAAATCCTGTGCAAACTGACATGCTGGTAAAAAGCCAGTGAATCTGCAATGTGAACGGATCGTCCATATTTTTTTTATTCAAGAATGTAATATTGGATTTCAGGCTCGCTAATATCACCAGTTATGTTGTATTTTGCCAGATATTCCTATCAATGTCTTCTAATAATCTCAGATACAGTATATGATCATGTTTAATATTCCCTGCATAATTAATCAGCACTGTCGTTAATTTTCTGATAGATCAGTTACATGGTGACAGTATGTAAATGCAGACCCACCCATCTCTGTGATTTCTGCAGACATCACTTAAGTCCCATGCAAATTTACAGTAGACTTACAGACATCTGCAGTAATAACATACAAAATCTTTTCCGTGGCTAAATAAACAGTGGACAGCACAAAATGCTTGAGAAAAAACATGCATCAGTCCAAAAGCAACAGACAGTCAAACTAATCCCGTCAAAATAGACAATAGTTTTTCCACAAAATGCCATATTTACTATATTATTAATTATCATCTGAATAGTTACATCCTCTTACCCCAGGTAAAACATCTGTTAGGTCTCTTGTCTTTACTCCCCCTGCTGGTGACTTTTGTAAGTGTTGATGATAAGTGTTATGGAAATAAGAGTTTTTTTTAGATTTTCGTTTTTTTCTTCTCTTCAATTTTAGTTTTGAGAAGGGAGAATGAAAACAATAGAAAAAGTCTAGAATTCTACTTTTTTAAAAATGTATCAATTTGTGTATGTTTTTTTCACTTTTGCAGACAAATGAAAAAAGCATTTACACGGATTTACATGTACATTCATGCATTTGTTAGCCACTTTTCCCCAAAGCAACATACTATAGTGTGCATTCAAGGTAACTATACATTACAGTGCATTCAGATAGTTTTCAGACCCCTTCATTTTTTTCACATTTTGTTATGATGCAGACTTATGCTAAAATGCGTTTAGTTATTTAATTTTTTTTCACATCAATCTACACTCCATACCCCATAATGACAAAGCAAAAAACTGATTTTTGATAACTTTGCAAATTTATTCAAATGAAAAAAACTGAAATATCACATTGACCTAAGTATTCACACCCTTAACTCAGTGCTTAGTTGAAGCAGCTTTGGCAGTGATTACAGTCTCAAGTCTTTCTGGGTATGATGCGACAAGCTTTGAACACTTGGGGATTTGGGGATTTTCTGCCATTCTTCTCTGCAGATCCTCTCAAGCTCTGTCAGGTTGGATGGGGACCGTCGGTGGACAGCCATTTTCAGGTCTCTCCAGAGATGTTCGATTGGGTTCAGTCCGGACTCTGGCTGGGCCACTCAAGGACATTCACAGAGTTGTCACCGTAAGCCACTCTTGTGTTGTCTTGGCTGTGTGCTTAGGGTCATTGTCCTGTTGGAAGGTGAACCTTCGGCCCAGTCTGAGGTCCTGAGCTCTCTGGACCAGGTTATCATTAAGGATATCTCTCTGTTTTGCTGTGTTCAACTTTCCTTCAACCCTGACCAGTCCCCCAATCCCTGCTGCTGAAAAACACACCCACAGCATGATGCTACCACCAACATGCTTCACCGTTGGGATGGTGTTGTGCAGGTGATGAGCGGTGCCTGGTTTCCTCCAGACATGACGCTTGGAATTGAGGCCAAACAGTTCAATCTTCGTTTCATCAGACCAGAGAATCTTGTTTCTCACAGTCTGAGAGTCCTTTAGGTGCTTTTTTACTTTCTTGCACTGAGGAGAGGCTTCCGTCTGGCCACTCTGCCATAAAGTCCAGATCGGTGGAGTATTACAGTGATGTCCTTCTGCAAGTTTCTCTCATCTCCACATATGATCTCTGGAGCTCAACCAGAGTGACCATCGGGTTCTTGGTCACCTCTCTTATCAAGGCCCTTCTCCCCCGATTGCTCAGTTTGGCCAGGTGGCCAGCTCTAGGAAGAGCCCTGGTTGTTCCAAACTTCTTCCATTTAAGAATTATGGAATCCCCTGTGCTCTTTGGGAACCTTCAATGCAGTTTTGTAGCCTTCCCCAGACCTGTGCTTCAGCACAATCCTGTCTCTGAGCTCTGCAGGCAGTTCCTTTGACCTCATGGCTTGGTTTTTGCTCAAGTGCTTTGTTTATTTCACAAGTTTTGATTATCATAGTTTTAAACATGTAATAATTAGTATTTTTATAATGGATTTCTGTAGTTAAATATTGAAAGTCTCTGTCTGGAAAAGGCTAAAACAGTAAATAAAAGGCATTTGAAAGTACCAAAAGTAAATTATGAAGGCCTGGTAAAAAGTTACCAAGTCAATTTTAATTAGACATTCATATAGCAAAAAGAAAAATCTGAAATCTGCTTGTTTTAAGAACAATCAACCCATGGGACATGTAAGTGGCCGAAGTTGGAGAATCATCCTTATGTGTATTTTACAGTGGTTCTCAGCTGGTTTTGCTTCAGGACACCAATTTTGGTGCAAAATACGTCAACAACAAAAGATATTGGCGCATTTCTCTTCTTTAATATGATAATCTATTTATTTTGCTCTCCCCACTTTTCACAATTATATAATTAATAATATTAATTGCATTTCATTATTTGCTACTAACATTGTTTTTCCTGCTCTCCGCAACATTAAAAGAACAGACTTTTAGAAGTTTAAAACCACTGATGTAAAAATATATTGGAATAGATAGATAATTAAAAACAATAAAAATTATTATTATTATTATTTTTAAAAAAAGATTTTTTTTATGGAAGTCACAAATAGCAAAATCACACTGTTTGAAATGAGAAATTACATTGTTATCTTTTCTGAACTGTCAGTTTGCGGTCATGTGTGTTTAAATTTTTTGCTTCTTGTATGTTTGCAGTCCATGTAAGCATATTTCAGGTTTCAAAGCAGTGGGACTTTTTCCATCTGTGTGTGTGTACATGTACTGGACACACCGGTGTTTCCTATAGTCTGAACCACTTCCTCTTCCATTGCAATTCATCCGTGTTCACAGAGTGGTTCATGAAGCATTTTCCTTCCACACATCACACATATTCATCCGTGCTATATCCATCTCACTTTCCACACTGTGTTCACCACAAAACATGATATGACAGTTTCTACCTAAACTTTCTTATCCCACTGCCAACTATAACATTAAGATGCTGACTGCCCCTATTTTCATTTCCCATTCCTCGTATCCCGTTCCATATTCCATGATATCAGGTCACTTTCAGTTTCTATGGAGCCAGAGTTTGATTTCTCGTGTGTCTCCATCAATCTACACTTTTTAGAGTTTATTTTGCTTCGTCTCAAATCCCACCATAAAACGTTTTCTTATGTAGCTGCTGAAAGGATATTTGTCTGCTTACACGCTCGGAAAGGGTTGTGTCAGTGTTGAGTTATATTTTACTGCGCTCTCTGCACCGCCTGCCCGTAAATTAAAGGAAATTCTCTCCTGCTGTGCAATACATTTTCCATCAACCCCACATTGCTTCTTTAGCCTCTTTATGTCCATGTAATTGACATGCAAGCATCATTACTTCTGTTGCTCATACTTAGGGACTTTGACAAACCCTAACTCTAAGTATTACACATTGTTATTTTGTACAGATCTACTGTAGTTGAATTCAAAAGCATGACTGTATGTGTATGTATTGCAGTCTGACCCTACAATAACAATCCCAATGTAACATTTTTGGGGGTAAAAGAGGAGGAGAATGTGATGTTGCAGGCCAGACATAGATAGATAGATAGATAATAGTATGGTTGGATGGACGGATGGATAGAAAGTTAGATAGATGGATAGATAGATGGATGGATGTATGAACTTTTAGATATATAGATAGACGGATGGATAGACAGATAGATATACTGATAGATGGAGAAATGGATGGACAGATAGACAGACGAAATGGACAGACGAATGGTTGGACGGATAGATGGATGGACGGACAGTTAGATATATTTATAGATGGATGGATGGACAGATTCATGGACAAATGGACAGACAGATATAAAGACAAAATGGACAAATGGATGGACGAATAGACGGACGAATGGATGGATGCATGGACGGATGGTAGAAAGTTAGGTGGATGGATGGATGGATGGATAGACAGATGAAATGGACGGATGAATGGAAGGACAGATAAATAGACAAATGGATGGATGGATGGATAGATGGATGGATTTATGGACTGACAGACATACAGATGGATAGATAGATGGATGGACGGATGAACAGATGGACAATTGGATGGACGGATAGACGGACAAATGGTTGGACAGAGAGACAGATAGATGGATGGATGGATAAATGGATCGCTAGGGGCTGAAATTAATTGCAGCACTTTGCAATTTGAATGTGGCCTTTTGACATCTGAAATTGAGTACCTCCTACTCTGATTAGACTTTTGTGATGTTTCTTGTCAAAGATATGAGGCTAAATGCCCTAAACCCATGTGAGTTTGATTCTTAGTTTTCTGCATTATTCAGTGGAATTTTAAGTTTATTTTTCTTCCCATCATGTGGTATTTACCACTGTAAATGTACAAGCTTTAAGTATTGTCCCCCAGAGCCTCGTAAACCAATGAGCTATCAGCTTCCATGAGCTCATGGCGTGGCCAGCCGGAGTCATTATTAATGAAGCACATGCAAGGAACGAGGGGGAGTCTCCTGAGTTTTTGCTCCATATGCCCACTTTGGCTTTAAAATTGTTGTTTGTACTCTTGAGCAAGCTGGGTGGGCAAAGGTACAGTATAAGTCCTTTTAAGAAAAGTGAGCCAGAATGTTTAGAATAATATGTTTTGGAAGCGTTTTGGTTTCATAATTTTCTTAGATATCTATAGATATTTTACCTGAAACTATTGTCTTGTGTCTTCAAGTGTTGTTCCACATTGAGTACGAACCTCTTTAAAAAGTTTTGAACCAAAATGACCAGGTCTCCATATAGACTTCTATTTCTATTAATCTTGAGGTCATTGGTGTCCTGAAAATTATGTCTGTGTATTTTCAGAGGCATGCAGGGTATGTATCCCAGGTCATCCCTGGGCATGATTGCAAACAGCTGTGATGTCTTAAAGTAGCGTCACTGAACAGTTGGTTAGTTGGCCAATTTGCTCAGATGTATTCACAATCAAAATGTGCTGTTTTTATACCACATTGTATTGTACATACAGTCTTACAACCAAGCAAGATGATCAGATACACTCCCCTAGAATGTGTAAGAAAGTGTTGGGATGTCTTTAGAATATTAAATTCATGGATTTTAAAGGTTGATTTTATTGTGTTTTAATCAAATTCGATTATTTAAATATGTTCTTTATAGCAAGAGTAGTTTGTAATTTGTCAAGCTGCAGTTTCATAGTTGCTTCCCCAACACTGTCTGATTTGATTTGACTTTTCAGTTGAAGGTGAACTCTCTTTCTCTTCTTTACTTTAGTTAATCAGCAGGAAGGACAAGGCCACATTTGATAAGCTGGACTACCTGACCTCTAAAGAGGAGAACTACGCCAGGATGAGAGAGTATATCAGGTCGCTCAAGATGGTGCCCTGCATCCCTTACCTGGGTGAGGCCTCATGTTTCTTCTCTTGTCTTGTGCTGTCTTTCTTTTTTAATCTCTCTTTCACAAAACATGTCTTACACATTGCTCTGTCTGTCTGGTTTCCTGATTGAACATTAATTATTGTCCTGCAGTGGAATTCAGTCATTGATTCTCTCTAAATGTGAGAACATATTGTCTTGTTCATGAAACACAAGCATAACACATTTCTGTTTAAGTCATTTGTAAAACCATTCTGGTGTTAATTATTGCATTGTAACAATTTATATATGAATGGTGATATCAGATAATTTAATTGATTATGGTTGCTAAGCAATGTCACATTTTCCTGCATTAATACAGAATTCAACTCATGAGCTGTCACAGGTGTGCATATATCGGATATTTTACAATGGTTTCGAATGTTGTTAAATCAACCAGAATTTAGTCTGAACTATCCGTTTTCTAATATAAATGTTACTGTTGACATAAGTTTAATGTAATTTAAATTTATATTTATATAATAGATATAGCTGATTAATCATATATATATACACATATACACACTGTATATTAGTTCTGTGTGTGTGTGTGTGTGTGTGTGTGTGTGTGTGTGTGTGTGTGTGCGTATATATATATATATATATATATATATATATATATATATATATATATATATATATATATATATATATATACTGTTTACAGTACTGTGCAAAAGTCTTTGGCACTTAAAATGTTTCACTAAAGCATTTATTATAAGATGGTTATTTATATCTTCAGCTTTAGTGTGTCGGTATGAATTTTAGACTTCCAAACATTACTTTTGCAAATTGAACAGAACAGAAGAACAGGGAGCCCTGCAACAGATGTCATGACCCCCACAAAGCCCCCCACTGAACATCGTGCCAGTCTGAGATTACATAAAGAGACAGAAGCAATTGAGACAACCGAAATAGATAGAAGAACTGTGGCGAATTCTCCAAGAAGCTTTGAACATCCTATCTGCCAACAACCAAGAGAAACTGTGTCCAGGTGTAACTAGGAGAATTGGTGCTGTTTTAAAGGCAAATATTGATTTTGTTTTATGTTTACTGGACTTTGTATGATGTCAGTTGATAAATGAAAACTATTTGTCATTATTTTTGAAGACATCCTCACTATGCAACATTTTTCACAAGTGCCTAAAACATTTCCACAGTACTGTATATATAGATTTTGTTTTGTTTTGTTATTTTACCGAAGATCCGAAGTTTCAGGGGTATGACAAATTTTATATCACGGTAATTTAATGTCATCCTTAAAATACAAATTGCAATTTTTTGACAAGAAAAAAAAACAAAAAGAAAAAAAAAAACAATGCCTTTCATAACCAGTTGGCAGTGTGTGTCTATTTATCATGGACCTTTTTCGTTTTTTCCCCATGAGCGCACTGCTTTCTCACACTAATACTTAATGCATCCCAGTGTTTCTGCATCGAGCTCAAGTCTAACACAGATTACAGACGTATGGATCTCATTATGGCACAGATTTGCAGTCCACAGACTCAACAATACATTGATTCCATATGCTATCTCTTGTTACACTGATGTCAGTGACCAGGAGTTGTTGGAAACTATGTCTCATATTGCTCAACATTTAGACATTTACAACCCCTTTTAAGATTTAGCTAAAATCGGGAGAACAAGTAGGGATACCACAGGAGACTTTACCATATTAGATTTTCCACTCTCAATGCTTATCTCAATACGCAGTACGCTTTATGCATACGATTTTTAAATGAATGCCACGATTTTGTTAGCTTCACGTTGTAATGGGGAATCTTAGTTTGTTCATGTTTTGTATTTAAGTACACTACAATGAACAAGGGGCATTTCTAACATGTGAAATACAAGTAGCAGGGTAATTTTATGCGTTTAAAATATGCATACTGTCAAATAAAGCTTTGCATTATGATGGTGTATACCCCGCGACAGTAGAGCTGTAGCCGGAAGAAATAGTGCAGAAGTGTGCGGTTTGGGACGCACCTCGTGTTTCATACACAGAATTCAGAATTTGAATTTAGAGTTGGAGCTAGCATTTTTTGTTATCATATTACAGTATTTTTACAGTATTATTATTTTTTTTATTTTTTTTATATATTATTATTATTATAGCCATTTGTTAGGAATAATGGTATTTTTTGGTTTGCATCCACCCAATAAAAAGAGAAAATAATTTATTTAGATGAAGTACCTTGCTTTTATAAAGCATTTAGTTCACTGTATTTTCCAAAAAAGTCATTACCGCATGGTTATTTAAAGGATTAGTTCACCCAAAAATGAAAATTCAGTCACTGTTTACTCACCCCTGTGTTGTTATAACACTATATGTCTGTATTTCTTTTTCTTAACACAAAAAAATTTTGTTCTCAGTGATGTCATACAATGGCAGTCAATGGTGACCACCTCTTCAAGCTTCAAAAGAACACAAAAGTATAATTGTTCACTGACCGTTGATCTCCTGTCCACATTCATGTTAGGGCACGAGAGCAACAGTTCACTCAGCCCCCTCGTGACATTGGGGCGTTCAAGCGAAAACTAGTTTTGTTTATCTGAAAACAGGTCTACACAACACAACTGCACACAAAATATTTCAGCTGTATTTTTTGGAACCAGATGTCTGTCACCTCTTCTCCATTCTGAACCGGTGAGTATTTGTGACAGACGTGAAGTGAGTGAGACCTCCACAAAAACATTCGGTAGCTGTAACATTCTCGGCTAAAATTAGAGCGTTTTTAACCAGCTCATGAGATGCTGGAATAATATGCTGTTATGATACATTTTTGGGACCGGTGCCAGTTCGCAGCGGACAGAGTTACCCGCAAGATGCCGAAAATAGAAAACAAGCGAACGATATAATGTACCGTCACTCGTCACGTCTGGTCAGTACAAAACTCTGATTCACATAGAAAAGATACCTTTTATCGCTTGTCATTTGCCATCAGGTTAGGACATGATGTAACTGTGGCTGCCTGTATCCTGTCCTTTGATTTCCGAGTACTCCGTTCAAAAAAATAAGGCTGGGCATAGAAATGCATCAATTCTTAGACTACAAACTCTTCAGACATGTTTAGTAAGTTCTGTTCTCTGTTTTGTGTGCAGCTGTGTTGTGTTCTGGTGTCACTATCACTGTGGAGGACCTGTTTTTAGATAAACATAACGAGTTTTCCATTGAACGCCCCAATGTCGTGAGGGGGCTGCGTGAACTGTTGCTCTCGTGTCCTATCATGAACGCGCATACAGGAGATCAACGGTCAGTCAACAGTTTTACTAAATAATACATTAGATTTCGGTTCTCTCTAAACCTTATCGTATGCTTTCATAACAATCATGAGTCTCATGGAATAATTTATTAGACTTCTGAATTATACTTTTGTGTCTTTTTGAAGCTTGAAGAGGTGGTCATCATAAACTCTCATTGTATGACATCACTGAGAACAAGTGTTTTTTTTCTTTGTGTTAAGAAAAAGTCATACAGGATTATAAAAGCACAGTGAGTAAACAATGACTGAATTTACATTTTTGAGTGAACTATCCCTTTAATATATAACCTTTTCAACTATAACGTGGTGTACCGTTATCGTAATATACATTTACTCATACTGTCAAAAGATTTTAGTCCCCCCCAAATACCTTCATGTGTTTATGTGGCCCACCATAAGTATCTATTGAGCTAGTGTCCTTAAAATGCCCTCTCCTCCTGAACAGTCAGGGTCTTGTTCTCTCTTTTACACTGACTCTTTCTTGCCAATTTTATGCAATTAGTGTAGATAGGTATTTGCTTGCAGTAAACATGGACAAAATGATGACCTGTGTTCACTGCTCCACAAAACCTCTCACTTATCTACCTTTCAGAATGCCCCTGGGGCAAGATTATATCTTAAATTATGTGGACGATCTTGAGACCTTATATTTCCTACTCTAATTGACTTTCTCTTTAAAGTTGCTTTAAGTTTTTTTTATTTTATTTTTTTAAGGAAAGGTATGCAAAAAAATGTCCTACTCCCTGAAAGATATGAATGAAATGAGTGTCCTGAGATATCTCACCGGTCTTCTGTGACAGCTCTAGACTCTGTAAACAGCAAAAAAAAAATTATCCGCAGTCCGCAGACAATGTCGCTTTTGACCTGTCAATCATTTTGCGAGTTTTCATAGTATTGTAGTTGCAGCGAATTATTTAGGCATAATGCAGTTGTATGCCATGTTGCTCATAACAGTTGTCAGTTGAGGGCACTATTTTGCTGCTGTTGTTTTTAACAACCGTTTCTGCTCTCAATAACACTCATTTTGGTATTTTTGGAAAGAGAGGGCGTGGCTAATCCAATGGCTTAGTCTCGTGGAAGTAGAACGGCTGAAATCGCTTACAGCACATTTAATGTCTTTTCCAGCCATTTACGATATATCGTTTTTCCTTATCTGCAAAATAATGTTTAAGACAACTTTTTTCATTCATAACAACCAAGAAGTTAACAGTATTAGTAGAAGTATAATCTGTTGAGGTACAGCTTTAACTTGTGACAGACCCGTGTCTCCCTTCGGCCCCTTAGAGCCTTTGACCTCTGGTTGCTTAAGCAACTGAAAACATTTAGCTTCCTTCAAAGTCTCGAATCGGCTCTCAGTTTGTAGTAACAAGCAAAAATTTAGTGTACAGTAATGCACTTACAATGAAAGTCTATGAGGCTTGGCGTTGCACCTATAAGCTCTTTAACAAGAATACACCCTGCACGTTTCTGCTTCTTAAAGGGATAGTTAACCTAAAAATGAAAATTCTCTCATCATTTACTCACCCTCATGCCATCCAGATGTGTATGACTTTCTTTCTTCTGCTGAACAAATAAAAATATATCTCAGCTCTGTAGGTCTATACAATGCATGTGAATGGTGACCAGACCTTTCAAGCTCCAAAAATCACATAAAGGCAGCATTAAAGTAATCCATACAACTCCAGTGGTTAAATCCATGTCTTCAGAAGCGATATGAAAGGTGTGGGTGAGAAACAGATCAATATTTAAGTCTTTTTTCTTTTCTTTTTTTTTTTTACCATAAATCTCCACTTTCACTTTCAAAATGTGAGAGAATGTGAAAGTGGAGATTTATATTAAAAAAAGACTTTGTTTTTGTTCAGCTGAAGAAAGTAAGTCATACACATCTTGGATAGAGGTCTGCACAGGCCTTAGAATGAAACCCGAACACGACCCATACCCGAGACCGTGTGGCCCTACCCTACCTGGCCCGAACGATACCGTCAGATTATAAGTCCGAACCCGAAATCGCTCACTATCTTTATAATTTCTTCTCCTAGCAAGTACTGTTGCAATAAGCTTTATTTTATGAAAGCATATAGGCAACATTCAATAGTATTGAAACAGTAAACATACAGTTTTAACAAGGCACGGCACCCCCTCAGTACACTAGAGCAGAGCAGAAAAAAAAGCATTGACTTAACGTTTATGCACTGAAACTTTGCTTGGTGCCGAACAATCTGGAATAATATGAAACAATGCAACAGTCCCCTCTTTACAGCCTGAACTTGTTCAGAATGTTGAATCTCTGTGACACCTGCACTAAAAACAATCTGGACACAGCACAAAGTATGAAACAGAGCGCAGGTGTCTCGACATGCAAGTTCTTTTTAACCTGACACGGTGTTTAAACAGTGTGGTCCTGCACGAGACACTGAAGAAACAGCGAGACATGGTGCGACAGTCAAATACATCCATCCAGCATGTGTTTACATAGGAAAACAAGGGGAAAACAGAACAGATGTGTGCAAAAAAACGTTTGGTGTGAACGGCCCCTAACTCGTCTATTAGGGGCCGTTAGTGTCTGTAAGTGAGAGCGCGTGCACAAAACAAGTTCGGTAGGCCTGTTTATTTTTCATTAATTACAAACCCGAACCAGACCTGAACCCGAAGTACTTGAAAACTGACCTGAACCCGGCCCGAAAACCGTCGGGTTCTCGGGCCCCGTTGGGCCCAGGTTGCAGACCTCTAATCTTGTATGGGATGAGGGTGAGTAAATGATGAGAGAATTTTCATTTTAGTATGAACTATCCCTTTAAACACCCCTGAATGCCTTTCATTTAAGTGCATTACTGTAAACACATTTATTTGCATGTTTGTTTGTTTTGTTTTTTTAAACTGGTGTCCATAGATCTTAACTTGTATTCAAACCGGAACATTCTTTTAATACTTTAGACTCTTAACCGCATGCACAATAACACACATAAGCCTGCTATAATAAAATATTATGTTCATGACTTCCTTCGGATTACATTCATGAGTTATTGCATGCTTTGTGCAGTGAATCATAAAAGAGCCCATCTCTGCACCACAGTATCTGTACATAATTTATTGGAAGATTCTGGAATTACACAGTACAGCTATGCTTTGCATTTTAAAACACTCTCACTCTTTATTTCTCTGTTACAAATTGAATAACAAAATAGTAATGTTAAACAACTGTTGCACTAAAACAGTCATGTAGACAGTAGAAAACAAGACAAACATGTTTTCCACTTGTGATGTTGCAAAGGCTTTGCATTTGTGATTAAATGCGTGTTCAGTCAACCAATTCACTCCCCTAGAATGTAAACAATTGCTTATAGACATGTAGTACTGAGGTTGTACGCAATAACGAATGAGTAAACTTCCCTATCCAATTCCTGATGTACTGTAAACTTCTTCCCTGTGTTGTTTGCAATGCACTTTTGCTGAGCATATACAGAATAGTATCTCCATACTATTTGGAATCTAACCACCCTGTATAGTTCACTTTACAGGGCCCTGACTGGAACGTGAAGTCAGTGTGATAATGGATCAAATGAGGATGTATAGATTTTCAAAGAACTCTATTGCTAAATATCGGATTGTGCTCTAAGAAGAAATAATGTAAACAAAACAAAAAAAAAGGTGTTTTCTTCAACGAGGCTACACTACAAAATTCAGTTTCTTTTTCCGTTTGATTTGTTTTACAGTAAAACATATCTACCTGTAAATATCCTTTAAACAATATACATTTATTTGAGAAGTAAAATGACATGATGGAAATCTGACCAAATCTTTTGAACTTTTATGCTTAAAATATCCATTGGTTGTCGCCACATTGTGTCGCTATTTCTTACTGAGAAATAAGGATTACTGGTTGCATTACCACTGCAAATTGCTGTCTGTGTAAAAGCTCTTTAAAGGGATAGTTCACCCCACCCCACCCCACCCCCCAAAAGAAAATTTGTTTTTAATTCCGTCATTGCATATCTCACTTTTCGGTGAACTATCCCTTTGAGATTACTTAGGTCACATATCTTTACAGGACTTTACCGTGTATTCCCATTTTCGATGTTTACCATCATAATATGTAATGATATTTCACACACAACACTGTTGTTTATCGTCTATCGTAGATCCTGGTGTGACTGAAGAAACAGTTGTCGCTTCTTTTGCACGTCACCATATTGTGTAACCCACATTGCCAGGTTTTTCCGACTGAAGATTTAAGATTTTTTCTATTAAATAAAATTGCTCGACGGGGACCTTTCTTTCGATGGCAGGTTGTGTCTCCTCCAATGAAAAGTCATTGCACTTTCATATTTTTGGATTTAGATACGTATGACTGCATAATATGAATTCAAAAGACTGATAAACAAAGTAAACAATCAACCATTAACGAAAACAAAACATTAACAATCATAAGAGTGAAAAATTGCACTTTTTTACAACAGTTTGTGAGTTGTGTCATGTTCGACTTGAGTTCTTTCTCCGCATGATGTTCTAATGGAAAGTGTTGGGATTTGGTCGGATCATCATCGTGACCTTCTTCAAGGAATACGAGCCACCACGGAATTCCGCCCAGTAAACTCCGTCCTGGTAGCGACTGCGGTAATGACCACCACGGTACCATACGCCGTTTAGGTTAGAGTGGGCGCAGGCATTGTACCACCAACCACCCTTCTGATAGTGGGCACAATTTCCTGTTTAAGAGGAAATATGAGTCAAGTCAGAAGGCACAGAAATCATACAGGTTTTGATTTTTAGGTGTATAGATGTATGATGTGTTTATATCCATACAGTGCAATTCAAAAATGTCCAAAACTTCCAAGCTCTGAAAATGACATAAAGGCATCATAAACGTAATCCATACAACTCGAGTGACTTAATCCATTTCTTCTGAAGTGATACGATATATTTTGAGCAAGAAACAGACCAAAATGTAACTCCTTTTTCACTATAAATCTTGATAAGGAGACTGCAGATGTGAAGATTTATAGTGGAAAGGGAGTTAAAGTTGGTCTGTTTCTCACCCAAAACCGACTGTATCGCTTCATAAGACATTGATTAAACCACTCAAGTCGTATGGATTACCTATATGATGTCTTTCTGTTGTTTTTGGAGCTTGAAAGTTTTGGATCCCATTGATTTGCATTGTATAGACAAACAGACATCGTTTGTG